>NC_065533.1:28738271-29058303 GCF_020184175.1 Aphis gossypii
TTACTATCTATTCGTCTGTGTTAGATTCTATAATATTCATGTAAAATAATTTTATTTCATAAATTGAGCAGCTTTCCCGGTCGATGGAGCAAACAACAAGCTGTGAATTTACCCCTTTCGTTACCACTACCTTTTCAATCCTGCAGCTTTGTGCCAGGAGCTCGAAAAACTAGTCACTATGTGTAAACGCATGCGTTGACTCACACGGAGGAGGGTTAAGGAATCAAAACATTTCCACCAAACCATTCAAACCTCACGAAATGCCTTCCTTCTCGGAATGTATTTCTAAAATGTACCACTTATTTTAGATTCAGAAATACGTAATATACGGAAAATTATTATTAGCACAACTATATCGATAAAATTTCTCTGTGTGGTATACTGAGCCCAGGACATTGTAGTGTTACGACTACACGTGAAACACCGCAATTACGGCGTCTTTGTTAATGATGGTAATAATAATAATTACTTTGCGTACAATCATTCAAATATAAATTAAATTACGCATAAACAATCACGGGGGTTCGACAAAAACATCAAAAGTCGCTTGACAGGCTAAAACATTTTGAACATTCGAGTTCAGTATTCTATTGCTGTACAATTGCAATCAGAACGATAAACATTTTTTTTTTATGTATTTATTGTATCAAAAAGTAATGTAAAAACTACGTTTGCATTTTAGAGCATGTTTTACATATTTCGATTCGGACAATATTGAAAATATTATAATATTAAAGTGTGTAAAACTATTTGGCTTGTATGGACTTCATCTGAGTTGATGTAAAAATACTTTACGAAATGAATATAATATTTTGTAAGAAAAAAAAAAAAATAATGTAAATTAATTTACAAAATAATGAAATGTTTCTTTTTCATTGTTTCTAATAAATCTTGTGTAATTTTTTTTTTTTTTAATGAAAAAATATCATACCTTGTGCTGTAGTACGTTACAAACCGTTCGTACAATTTTAATATCCACGCGTAATATAATACAAAGGAACTTGCTACGTCTTTGCAGACGATCGAAATGCTTTTAAAACCGTTTCAAATGTTTGCGGAAAAAACCGTATACAATTTAATACATTTTGAACTGTGAATATTATTTGTTAAGCAATGTCATATTATACATAATATTTGAGTTGATGGATTTTCAATTTCTTTCGTCTGTCTGAACTAATATTATATAACATTATATTCTGTTTTTTCTTTTTATGCATATTAATCGTATACGGGCGATATAGCAGAGTTGATTCAATGATACCGTTTTTTGATATATTTTATTTGTAGGGACTTTATAATCGAAAAACTATACAATCCTATCTATTACCTTACATCATTTGTATTAAATTTGGATTTTATTATTTCATGGTTTTCGAGTTATACGTGTTCTTCTGATATTTGTATTGTCTTTAGAATTAAAGGAATTTATTTTTTCAAAGTATTTTGAAAAATCGAATTTTAAATGAGTAGTCATTTTAGTTAGCCCTTTGAAACTATTTCGAGCCCAGCTTATAAGTATTTAAAGTTTAGTAGAGCAGAGTCACACAAGGGTACTCAGAAAAATGTTGGTCCACTTCTTCACTCGTTAAAACTTTAAACACTTAAAACCAGTGCTATAAACCGTTTAAAATATTAAAGATTTCAGTTTTGAGAACATTTTTATTAGTTAATCCGGTTTTGGTTTAGCTTTTGAATAGTTTTTTAATTGTTAGATTTTGAAAAATTTTTTAAATTGTTATAGATTTAGATTTATTTCTTATAGATGGCTATTTAAATTCATAAATTAGAAATAGGATTTTTTTTATATTATTGAACTTCTATAAATAATTACCAGAAATATTAACAGGTTTTTTTTGTTCTCAATTTAAATATAATATTATCTGCGTATGAAAGTATTGATTATACTTCAGAACATAAAATAAAAAATTTAAAAAGGATAAAAAAAAATTTAAAAAAATGCTGTATTACAATATCGAGTTATACGTAAAGATTATATTTTAAAACACTATACTTAATAGTATAATATACTTTATCTATGCTATTATAATTGTTCACTAGTAATATGTTTCAGACCAAATAACTTATATTCTAATGAATTTAAAACAATTTATACTTTTAGTATGTGAATAAACATATACCTAGTAAATAATAACTAATAAGGTATTAATAATCAATTTTTTTGAAGTTAAACGAACAAATTTTAAATAAATAATAGTTTTGTGCAAAGTATTATAATATTAATAAGCTATTAATTACCTTTTTTTTTTAACACAAAACAATGACAATGTTAAATTTAAATTTGTCAAGTATTTGACTAATTTTAATGTTAACTATATCCAACTTATTGGAACATCAATGTATTAAAAAAATAAAAAAAATAATAATAATAATGTTTATTAGTTAATTAATTATTGATTTCATATCATAACAGATAATTTTATATACATAATTTTATGAATATTTTAGAGTTTTCTTGTTTTATTTTTGTGAAACACATCCAACAATGTCTGTTTTAAATATAAAATAGTTTATTATTATATGAAATACAAAAATTAAAATTAAATATTATTTAGTATTAGGATATTTAAGACCAGAGAAAAGATATATTTTAACTTAATCGATGTAGTTTGAATGACAGTTTAAACAAAGTGTATAGGTATACAATTTTTTACAATCGAATGGATTGCTACAATTGGAAAATCCAGTTTTTCACCAAAAATATTAAAAAAAGTCTTTATAAATGTGTACGACAAATGGACATTTCCTATTATTTTTCATGAAATTATTGGTAAAATTGGTCCAATTTCAAATTGAGTGTAAAAGACAGCTTATTTTATTTACATTTTTAAATACAATAAAAATTGTTTACAACATTTAATCTGTCCGTTTTTGTTAATACAATTTAAAATATGATTTTTGTAGTTTAAGTCATATAAATAAATAATTATACTGAAAATGGTGCAATAACCACATAACTTCGGGTATTTAACTTAAAAAAATTAATGTCAGTAGTAAGAAATATAATTAAGGTTTTATCCTTAATTATTATCATTTATCATCATTCATCATATACAGATATAAATTATATTATATATTATATTATTATATTAGATGCTATATTTGAAATGTCCAACAAAAAAATTTTATTTCTCTTATAACATTTATGAAAATATGTCAAAATTGTCAAAATAATGAATAATAATTATTTTAATGATTGTTAGTTCGCTATAAACTTTGTTATTTTAAATTTTGTTAATAATATTTTTATACATAAATATTTTAAAATAAAATTAACTCGAATAATTACGATTGTCTAATTTACCATGCATTTAAATTGTATTCCTATGAAAACGATAAATTATTAAAATAAAAAGTAATAACTAACATCAAAATTTGTTATGTTTAAGTTTAATTATTTTAAGTAAATAATATAACTGCTGTAGATAATTTAATCTAACCTGTATGGGTATATATTATATAGTTTAAAAGTTGTAATGAAATCAAATGCTATAATTGATATTTTTATTTGTATTATTAAGTCGAAATATAATATCATGGTAGTATTTAACAACGACTCTAGCCAACAAGTTGTTTGAAACAATAATAAAAAAAAAATTGTTATTCCGTAAAATCTGAATTGGATTAATAATTATTTTCTATGATGTTTATGTTTTTGAAGGTATAGTGTACGTCATGTATTGTTAAAATCATATTTATTTATTTTCGAAAAACATTCTCAGTAATTAATACATAGTATGTAGTAATATAATCAAAATAAATACGAAGTGAATTATATATATATATGCTATTATTTTGCTTACATTTTAAAAATCCCAAACATTTCAAAAAATGTAAATCTAAATTAAGTTAGCTAATAAAAAAAAATCTTAATGATAGTATTTTTTTATGTATTATTATGTTTTGTGTTTACTAATTAAAAAAAAATAAAATGAACGTATTTTTGAATAATGATAAATCATTACCGTAGTACTAGATAAGTTTGCTCGTTTTGTTCAAATTATAATAAAACACGACAATCGGACAAAGTGTTTATAATAAAAAGAAGTTGATGTCATTGTATTATTTTTTATTGAATATTTTTTTTATCTAAAATGCATCAACGACGGACATACTATATTGTTGTAAACTGTATACCCGGAAACAATTTGAAATCAAACTGAATTTAACGTGATTGAAACAATTTTAATTAAAAACAATAATTGTAAACGTGCTTACTCCATTTATTATAAGATGAACTTGTATATTGCATTATTATAAAAATGGTAAAAATTTAAACAGAGGATTTTTTAAATTAATCCAAATTTGATAACAAGACTGAAAAAAAAATGTTCAATTAAAAACTATTTTAAATTTGTTTTTAATATTTAAAAGTGATATATTAAAAAATAGTATTATAGTACTTTTAGTACTATTCGGGTAATATTTATCACTTTATTAATATTTTTAGTGTATTTTTTTTTTAACATAGATAAAATTATTAAAGTGAAATATTAAATTAATTTATTTTTTTCGTATTTAAGTTGGTTTATCCATCCAATACCGATAACCTTAAGCTCCAACTTCTGCCAATTTTAACAGGTATATTACGTAATTGCATAGCTTAAACTTAGTGATAAGTCAAAATTTCTCACAATTCAAAGAATATGTCATTCTATTGAGTACCTTATTGCCTATAAACATATGTTATATTGGATAAAACTTAGTCATCGAAACCCAAGAGAGATCATGGAATCTATTTGCAGTGAGAACACCAGATTTGAACTTCATCATTACTCGAATTTAGTTTTTTATATCCCTGGGGTTTCCAATTATGGAAGTTCAAAACTGTGTATACTGATTATGTCATCGATGGTTGGCGAGACGTCTTTATAGAATCATGCGTAAAATTTCATCAGGGCCATTATGACAAAAGCCAAAAGCAATACTTTGAAATTCGGCAGGAGTTAGAGTGGGTTAGACTGAAATGAGTGATATTAGTAAGTTAGGTTATTTTCAATAGACTCATTACAAGTAAAATAATGTCATAATAAAATTGTATTACTTTTTAAAATTAATATTCATGTGGTAATGTTGACCATAATAAATAAAATACAGACGTGTCTCATTAATGCGTATTTAAAACAATAAACAAATAGAAATTATGTGACTTCACGAACCAATTTAAAATAACTGTGAAAAAAATATAGACTTGATTTAAATTTAAAAAAAAAAAATCAAAATGTTATGAATAATTAAAAGTCATCAGGGGATTTTTTTTTTATTATTTTTTTTTTTTTTTTGAAAAAGTATAAAAACATTTAAAACATTTATTGTTAGTAATATTTTGGTCGGTGTTCGATAAAAAAAAAAATTATCGTTAATATGATTCGGTTAATAAGATTCAGAACATCATCAAATTTTCCAAAAATATAAAATGTTATTTTGAATTTTTTTAAAAAAAAGGTCATTTCAAATGCGACTTATTTAAAACATACTACCGTCTCAGCACAAACCTACCTCATCATATTACGTCTCGTCTCTCCACGCATCAATCATAATAATTAGTGCGCATAATTATTATAATAACATGCATGATACAGGTGTTATCGTCGTGGCGGTGGACCTCCGTGTGATATAATGTGGATAATTATAATTGTGTTATCATGTGAACTAATTGGACGGGAGACCGTTGTTTTTGGGAGCTACGCGTGTTAAATCCCTACAGGATTTTCCGCGTTATCAAATAGATGCCGGCGGGCGCTGTTGTTGTTGGCTGGTTGTTAGTGTTGTTGTCGTTTTATAGTTCCCGCGAGTGTGTATTATCGCGGCCACGAAATAACGACCAGCAGATACAGTTATTTATAATATACATATATATATATATATATATATTATATATACACATAATTATTACTACACGATTCCTACATTATACACACACAATATTATTATCGCGAAAAAATAAATTAAAATGAATACGCGTCTATAACGATCGTGCGAGTCGTACGTGCAGTACCGCAGTGGCTGCAGTATTTACAATAATAATGTCGTATTATTTACATACAGAGCGGTGCAAAGATGCAGTACCTACAATTTAATATGAAATTAAAAAAAAATATTGTTATTATTATATATATATATTTTTTTTTTGTTGTTGCAGTAAATTAGAGTCATCATATTCTACAACGTTGAAAATTTAAAAGTAATCGTTTTTCTTTCTTTTTTTATTTTACATCAGCTAAATGTTATCAATCCCGTTAAGTACACAGTAGCTAAGACGATTTTTGAAATTCAATATTGACTACCGGAATAACGTATTATGTGGAATATTACTGATTTCTTCGTCGATTCGCTTTTTTTTTTTTTAGATCAGCCATATTATTGTGCAGCTAATATGCCACAGAAATAAAAAAAAATTCACACGGTTTGATCTTAGATTTCAAGATGTCTAACGAATGACAGAATTTTTGACTTAGAAAATGGTTAACAACCATCGCATTTATTTCGTTGATGACACTAAACCAAAAATTTTCATCATTTCACAGCGTAGACAATTTCATTTTCAAAATTTGGGTTCAATAGGTATGCTGTTTTGTATACACATTTTAATAATCATTTATTTTCAAAACCAGCTAAAAGTATTACATTTTCAAAATTATTTAAATTTATTAATTTTTAAGTATTCGTGTAATTCTATAAACAAATTCAATAAAATACCTGAGAATCTACCTTGTTCTCGTCTAAACTGAAAACATCACGTCCGTTGGAAAAAAAATTGACAAATTAAAGAAAAGAAGCGAAAAGTTTTGGACCGCAGCACTTAAAATTAACCATTAAAAGTTTACTGTATATAACTATTATAAAACCGATTTAAACTAATAACATTCAACTATGCTGGGGATGTGCCAGTAAATCTAACATCGATGAAATACAGTGTTGTCAAAATCTCGAGCTTTGGACTATCACTGAAGCCTACCGGAAGTAAAACCTTTTATTCGAAAGAAACAACGCAATTAACCGTAATATGATGCTGCCTACAATAACAGGGAAGATTCAAAGCTTTGCTCTCAAACACAAAACAAGACTTGATCACCATGTCAATCCATTTGACATTCAATTACTAGATAACATTAGGACATCAGACTTCTTAAGCATCTAAATTAATACGACTTAGTACAAGAATTTAGATTAAGAACAGGAGTCACATCATTGAAAGAAATGCTTTCATCTGTGTGTAATGTTCATGTTATTTATATCTGATATGTAAAATATATATATTATTCTATATTAATTAAAGATATTTATAAAGGTATATTGGTCGTTTAAATAATTTTAGACTAGGTCAATAATAAATAAAAAAAATATTTATATATTATAATATTATCTATGTTGTATTTAAATAATGAATGTCTAACCAATATTTAATCGGTTTAGAATTGAAATTGAGTAGAAAAAAATGTAGATAGTTCCAAAATCAATTATATAATACATTATTTTTCGGCTTTTGATAAGAATTAAAAAAAAAAAAAAATTAGATGGCTGGTTTTGAAAATATTATACGCTATAATATGATTAAGATGATGTATAGGTATCGTTATAAACTGTATTATAGATGTCCAAACTATATCGTGTTGATAACTGATAAGAATATTATGACGCGTGATGATTTATATGCATACAATTTTTTTTTTGCATTCTTAGAGAACCGTTAAAATCATATCAGTTTCCACGGCAGCTCATACATCAAAATGGACGAAAACTATATTGGGGACGCCTCTCATATAATAATATTATATAGGTGGGGTTTACTTAATACCGATTTACTTCGATGTTGAAGGATATTATCGTCCAAACGATTCGTATGAATTGGTATTTAAATAATATTATGAAGTTATAGAGTTAAATAAATGTGGTTACATGTTAAGTTGTTTTTAAATGCAGTTCTTTATAAATACTTTAATGTTTAAATTATACTTTTTACATTAAGGTAAGTATAATATGAACCGTTTTTTCCAAAATATTATCGTGTAAGATGAATTATTGAATTTGTCAAACAAATATTTTTCCCTATTGAGATATTACTATTAATCATGCACAGTCTGTTATTCGAACTTGTTCGTCTATTCGATATACTTTTGGAAATTTTATTTTACACAAAATATAGGCTTTTTAACTCACTGATTAAATCAAAATAAAATTACCATATAACACACGTCAAATAGTGCGTCTCTAATATTATATAATATTATCCTGCCGTGTATAGGATATCACGTATAACATATAATAATACCATGGTGCCTATTACGTACTATATTATATGTATATATATATTATATATGTATATAATACTATTGGTTTAATGGCACATATACAGGGCAAGCGTTGTGAGGGGCTATATAAGGGGCATTCGTCTCCGAAGTTTTAAGGGGTGATGATCCCTAGGTGGTAAAGTGATACGATACGGAGAGATACATTTGAAATTCGCTCACATCGTTGATACGCGTATACCCATTAATGCTCGATAAGGGTGGGTGGGTGGTTGGGTGTTTGATAGAGTACCCGCATCTGAAAACTGTTATACGTTTACCACGTCACGTCGGCGTGACGGATAATGTGTAAGTTGACAAATTGATGTCCCCAACAGTCAATAATATATTTTAGGAACACGATAATATATAAATACTGTAATTATATTACGCGTGTAGTGTTAACGCGCAACATACGACAATAATATTATTATATGTCGTACAATGTACACCTGTAGTAGTGGTAATATTATACAGTTTATAAACGATGGGTAGCACGTGCGTCACGACTCGCGATACACCGACGGGAGGCCCGTTAATGAATTAAAACCCGAGGTAGAACGGTTTTGTCTTTTTATACTTAAATTTGTTTCATATGTCACACACGCACACACACACTTTGCGTCATAATATTTTGCATAGGTCAAACGATCGCGTGGTAATTCAGAGTCGTATATTTTGGGTTTATAGTTATTCGTTTTACTATGTACGAGCTTATAATACGCACGCCGTATCGGTGGCCCAGCCTATATGAATTGTTATCGCGTCGTGCGTGCGGATTAATTGATACGCTGGTCCTTGGAGTACTTATAGGATATAATATGAGAGAGAAAAAAAATAAAATCACACTAATTATAATATTATTGTTAGTAATGCCTGCACGCATGAAAAATCCACCCATAATATTTAATATAATACCTACATAGATTATAGATAATCATACATTTTGTGAAATGTATAACTATACACCGAGTACCTTATCGTGTTTGTCTCTACAGATAAATATTAATTTTCTATTATTATTTTTAAAACATGACTATCGACAGTATTTATAACTCCGTAGGTATAAACGAAAATTTTAAAATAAAATCTCATGTATTTTTGTACATGACACGTAATACTGTAATAGATATTAAGTATTATATTAAAATAGTTTTTCCGTGCTAATTAGCACTTATTAGCAATTAATAATGGACATTCTAAAATTTTCGATAAAAGTTAATTCTAAACATTTTAATTGTTTTTCCTTGAATATTGAATTCAAATTCCGATTTTCGGAATTTTTTAGATACTATAATTATTAATATCGAAACTATTTTAAGATCCTTACATTGTAAACTATTTGAGAAGGCAACTATGATTATAATAAAACAAATACTTTTATTAAACGAAGACCACTCTAAGTATTGTAATTAGTTATGTAAATAATTTTTTTTCAAAATAATTGTGTAGGTATCTAAATATTAAATCAAAATTATAATGAGTAGCTTCTGAGTAACCAAGTTATATGTTCTATGTTCTGGAAATCAAAGTCTTTAATAATAATTAGTGGTTTTATAAAATACAATATACCTATAGTATTTAGTCATTTTAGTCTATTATTTATTATACTTATATAATATTTTTTGTAATGTTTTTTTTATATTATTAGGTAAATGTTAAAATATAAATAATAGTATAAATTAATAATACTGTTCTAAATTTGATAAATATAGTTGAAGGTAAAAATGGATTTAGACAACCATGCATGGTGAATTATTTTTTTGTACCTTTTATAAGTATATAAAAAATAAAAAATATTAAAATTATTGAAATAACTAAACATTAAAATAGTCTAATACAATCTACATAATTCTGCAAAATGTATTATATAAATATATGTCTCGGTTTTATGGTACTTAAATGTTTCAGAATCAATTATCTCGAAATATCATATTAGTTGGGATTTTTAGATTTGACTAAACATATGGTATTGAAATGTCACCGTTAAAAAAAAAAATTAAATGCTACATTATTATAATAATAATTTTATATTTGTTCTACAATAGGTAACCAAGTTATTAGCATTCATTCTATAACAGTCTGTCTGTATTCAGAATGATCAACCATAAATAGGTACATTAAGATTAGTGGATCAGTGACTTTCTCGTTGAGACGCCAGTGATAATATCATTGCACCAATGACTAAACTTTTAAGACGACAATGAACAACGGTTTTATATTTTTTCCTCTCCGATTTTAGTTGAATTACTAACTTACGTTGGTGACCCTCGCCATATAGTATTACTGATATACGAGTGCATTACACGTATACATATAGCAGTATTATAGTATAAGGATGGAAAGGGGAGTGAAAACACCGTCAGACACTCCGTTTAAGCGAATTCGTCGTTTAATCGTCTCATAGTGCGTATAATCGTATAAGATACGAGTTGATTAATAAAAATCGAAAATATCGCGTTAAAAAAAATGTTCCACTCGACCAGTCACGGAAGGACTTCGACAACATGAAACAGACTACCACCACAAAAATTGTAATCTATTTTATAAAATCAAAGGATCCTTATGAAAGTAAATAGTTTTTAACCAATATGGACATAATATTAGAAATCATATAGAATATAGGGTCAACATAGGTTAAATAAAATAGCAAAACGGAAAAATATTGATAGATTAATTTCAACCCAAGTTAAATAATAGGTAGGTACTGCTAATATATTATATTAGCAATCATTAAATAAAATTATATTATTAAATAAATTAGAATCGTAGTGAATTCAACAATGGTTTTTATCATAATACAGCTCATTATATAATATTCTATATAGAAATATAAGATATTTTTAAGGTATTATAATTATTATTATTACAATAATCTTGTAATAAATACCATCAAATAGTGTTTTAAAATATTTTATTATATACCTGCTGAAAACAAATATTCTTTTTAGCAGTTAAATTAACAAAGAAACAATTTTTAAGTGCAATAGCTGAAATATATTATATCCATTTAATTTATGTAATTAAAGTTCATTATAAATTAGTTTCAACAAGCCATATCTGAATATTTAAAATATTTAAAAATATTTATTAGTATACACTTTATTAAAAGGAAAAAAATGAAAATGAGTAAATAGTGAAAAGTACTTATTTTAGGTTATTACTATAATTATTATATTAAATCAGCGTTAATATATTTTATTATTTTTTTTTTGAATTATTTGAAACTATAAATAATATTAAATTAAAATAATACTTTTGTTTAGATTAAAACTGTCTTTATAAATTACATTACATCGTGTTGCGTGACTGAAATAGTTTTCCTTTTAGAGCAAAGTTTTTAGAAAAAATGTGTTTATTTTTTAACTGTAATTATTTAGAATTCATAGATCATAGAATATTTTTGCTTTTAAAATAATAGAAAAATCGTAAATTATTCATATTTCACCTTCTAAATTACTTTTTTTTTCAGGACAATAATATTGATTAAATTTTATCTCAATTTAAAATGTTGTAAATAGTATTATAATACACAAAAAATTTTTTTCTATTTTTTATTTATCCTAATGACTAATTTAATAAGAAGCTACAAGAATATTTTGGTACAGATTTACAACTGTAGTATGGAATCATAAAAAAAAATATAATGAAAACCATCATTTTAATATCAAAAAATCTTAGCTTTGCTTAAAATCTAATATGTTTTTTAAAAAGTAATCATAATGAAGGTTATTAAAATAACATTAATTTAGTTGATAATGTTATTTAAGTTCTAGATAATAAATTAATTATGTAGGTTTAAACTCGTTTTGTCATATCATGCGTTGTCTTAGCGTTAACACAACATTTTTTAAACAAAATTTGTTCATGCGAGTTGAACGATAAGGTCAAAAAGACATTCTGGAGACCACCACCACAATTCGATTCTGTTTGTCCAATAGTCTTACTCAACCAAGTGTCTTTTGGGAAAATTTATTACAATGATAACTCTGCAGAAAAATAATACGTATACTATGCAGAAGAATCACGTATCTACAGAGACTAGAGACAATATATTTTGACTCCGTAAAAAAGGTAACCATATAATGCTACATTATGCAATAAAACAGTATTTTCACCAAAATAAAACACGTAAGTAAAATAAATCAATGTAGTACTGTGAAGAAGGTTAAGTTAGTTATGGTTAAGAATTAGCAAATTCACAATGAAAAAAAAATATATACAGAATGAAGAAGATATGTTTTTACCGTGATAATAGTTTAAAGTTAAAATATTTTTGTATATTATAAAGAAAAACAATTATTGGGATAATTAAATATTTTTTAATTCAAAATATTCAAAACCTTTACACTTATATAAAATATAAAACTAAATATTTTAACGAATACGTATGGATTTAAATATAGTTATCTATCTAATTCTAATTGTTCTAGCTTTAAATGAAACATAATCGTTAATAAGTTATTAAATTATAAAAATTGATTTCGTTTAACTTTTTCTAGGATGCCAAAACTGTTTAATTTATATTGCATCAGCTTTCATAGTTTCATCTTATATTATTTGTAATGGTGTGAAGCTTGTTTGAGCTTATTTTATAACACGTCATACACTTTAAATTAATGAATATTCAATTAATTCATAAAACATATGAGCTATAATGTTTAGAATAATATTATAACATTTAAGTTGTAAATTTTTAGAGTCAAAAATACAAATAAGTACAATAGTAACACTAACAATTTAAATAAAACTAAGTTTAGGTTAGGTTAATGCTTTTGTAAGTAATATAAGTATGTCAACGACAAAACTTTGGAAATAATAGTAACATTAAAAACCAATACTGTAACTTTTTTTAAAAGTTTTACTGATTGTAATGTTATAATACTGTAACACCTAGTAATAATAACAGACGGATTACGGGCGTAATGCATTTTCTTGTCAACATTTTATTGATATTCTCTGTCATATATTAAATTTTAAAATATCTCCGTAACAAACTTCAATTTCACAAGAGAATCATAAGGTTAGTTTAGTTTTATGGAATCGTAATCCTGGGACTCTGCCAAAAACTCTCTAGCATAAGGACAGTAATACAATAATATGCTCCTTGATACGTATAAAACGTTTTTCCTTACTTAATGGCTAAACGTAAAAATAACTACTGAACTAACCCAAATAATTTATAAAAAGTTTTTACGAAAATTTAAATATTCATTATAATTCATTCATTGAATTTTTCACTTTTTTACACTTTCAAATATGCATCATGTAGATTAAAACTAAAACGTTGTAAATTTATTAAATAATTTTTAGTAATAAGTGATTTTCTTATTATTTATTTATCTACAGGTATATATTATAAATTGTAATTAATAATTGTCTTGTTTTAAATAATACTAATAAAAAAGAATAAATTTAGCTTTAGTAACGAGTAATGAGGTAGAATCATTCTTAAAAATAATTCATTTTAGTATTTTAAATAAATAATTAACCATAGACGATAGATTTTATGGACCGTTATACACCGGTGAGTCAGTGAATAAATCCTTTATAAATCTTTCTATATCTTAATTACAACCGAGTCATCCTAAATTCCTAACCTATTCCGTTTCACGTCACATAATTAATGTTAAAATGTAGCTCGCCGTGTCCTTCAGTGATACGAATAAAAATTACGACTAGAGGGCAATCAATAGGTGGCTAATGGTTGGCGAACTAGCAGTTAACGCTTTTGAAACCGTTTAACGAATAATTATTGACAGTATACGCACGTCACGTCGCCTGCAGTCTGTGCTACCAACTCACGGTGTCTCGTGCAGTACGCGACATATTAACTCAACTACAATTATTTATTAAAAAGATACATTATAATATTATTATACTATTAAAGCATTAAATGCACGCGAATTATAGCAATCAATCGTTTTCATTGATAAAATCATTAATATATCTTACATTACGACACTAAAAACGTGTCCGAACCGTTGTGGTGTATATATTACATAATATTTTCCGATAAGTATGCATGAAATAAACGTCGAAATATTTTTTTTTCTATTTGTTGTGAAATTTTAATTACAATTAATAATCGTATTATTCAATTTGCGTCTAATAAAAACATTTAAAAACAAATTCCAATCACGTTTGATAGATGAATTTAATTTCGTTGAAATAAATAATTACGTTTAATATTATATCAAATTATAATATTAAACGACCGTATATTGTTTGGTAATAATTACTATTATTTAAACGTCAAATTAAGATACTTTATGCGTTAACGAAACGAACACTGTGTAATGATGTATACGATTAATAAAAATCAACAGGCTGATTTTTACATCACGGTATAACACAAAGTGAGGTATTTGAAAAAAAAAAATAAAGCAATCGTATTACAAGTAAAAACATTCGTACGTATCTATACATGAATGTTCCATTTACATTAAAGTATGTTTTTAGAAATGTATACACGAGCGGGCGATGAAAAATATCGGTTACATATGTATTGAGATTTGAGACAATGGAATTTGTTGATGTAAATCTCATTCTTTTGAAAAATTAAATAAAATAACGATATTTATTATTATTATTATTATTATTGTAATTGTGTTTTTATATATTCAACTACATTACTAGGAAGTATATTGTGTTTTACATACTTTTTTATTTTATCTTTATAATATGTACCTACTTGTGCAATGTTTATTAATGAAAATAAATGTTGTTTTCTAGTCATTCAATTCCAGTAATAAAATATCTGTAAAATACTTGTAAACTGATCGCTCTAAACAATGTTTTTTGAATATTAATAAATCTGGATAAACAACTTTCTTTGAAAAAATCTTTCTGAAACTCTCATATAGTTGTATTTAAAACGCCTAGGACAAAGTTCATAAAAGTAATATTTAATGTATTTTAAGTATGGTAATTAGATGAATAATTGTCCATTGATGGTGAATTTAAATTTAAGTTCCACGATTGACATACTACATTATTTAAATCTAACAAAATTATTTTTACGAACAATAAAAAAAAAAACAAACAAAAATATACTCAATGTTTTTTTTAACCTTTTTAAAAATTGAAGGACAAAGGAGCATTAATTCATTTTCTTATCACATATTTTTTTTTTGAAATTGTTCAATAAACTAATCTAAATTTTCTATCGTCACATATTTATCTATTTTAAAATGTAATTACGTATATCTGTTTATTTTCATTATTATAAGCTTCTGTATACCTACTCGAAATGGAATCATTTTAAATCTGAATACTTTAGATAAGTAAAACAAGTTGCAACTGGTATGATTTTTATTCATCAAGTGTTATTTCAAAACATTATTAAAGTACATACAATAATATAATGAATTTTTCTAAATCTTATTTACGAAATGGAAAACGAAATATGGATAAGCCAACGTCAAATACTGAATGGTTTATACATTTAAGTACATCTATTCGTTTAATTCCGCTTAAAGTTGTGTATCGGATAGTTTTAATTGTTTTTCGGCCTCGTTCAGCTTGTGCGTATCTTTATACTATTTTGTGTGTTTCACGAAACAACAAAAATGTTATTGTTTCGTAAGAACAATAAAATATATAATAAGAAATAATCAAGTGACTTATAGAAATTGCACCGTACACAGAAGTCGAAATAGTGTGCCCCGACGCCGGTGTAGATATTATCGTGAAGTTAAATGAACAACAAAATAGTGAGGCTTGTTTTTCACTTGAATATCCGGACAAAAATAAACAACCATTTTATTCATCGAGTTTAATAGTAATTTATTATCGCTATTGTTGCTATAAATTAATATTATTATACTGTAATTATATTATAAAAACTATTCCAACAAACCTAGTCGGAAATGTAATCAGTAGTACCGTATGAGTTAATATGATATAATATTTTCATTCTAAACGCACCTAATAAAATAATAGCTAATATGATGTGCACCTTAAGTTAAAAAAAAAATAAAATTCCTGAAGTGGATAATCACAGGATTTCAGTTATTATGTATCGATAATGCACAGTATTATAAAATCTATTTATTCGAGCTGCTCACAAATGATTTCACGAACAAAACAAGGCAATTCAAAATTTAGGCTTAGTAGACATCGCGGCAATCTTATCACGTGTTTAATTCGTTTCTGTCTCTAAGTAGTGTCTATAGTATTAATCTTAACATACGTTATACGTTTTGTTTACGGCAATGTTGGTATTTAGCAATTTTAATTAATTACCAGTCAAAAATAACAAAGAATATTTCATTAGGTTAAAAACAATATTCCTTAGGCTTTCTAAATAATTTTTAACTGTCTCAGATAATAATGAATTTTTTTATTTATTGCATATTAATTATATTATTGCAATATTAAAACAATCATGTTATGATGCATATTGCATGCTGCATAATATTTTTTTTCAAATGTTGACATTAATGTACCTGTATAATATATTTTACTATCTATCAAACAACATAACGAAATTATCACTATATACATTAATACATTATACGTGTTATGATGCGATTCCCTTTTTGCTGATATAATATTTAATAATCCACTATTCACCTAAATAATAATAAAAAAAACATCATACTGCTGTACATTTCGATAATCATTAGTGAATTTTTTCTAAATAAACTGTTTTTAAAGTAACTTTCGATTGTTATTTGTTAATGACGATAGACTTGGTAATAGTTTTTGTTATGGAAATAACCTAAATGCCTATTACGGGTTATTTCTATTTTCTAAGATGTCTAGTTTCTAATGATATTGGCCGTATTATAATTTTCAATAATGTATAAATTTAATTTACATCATACCTCTGACATAGGTATACAAACGATTAATAAATTAGTTTCAAGAAAAACAATAACGTTTTATTCACAGAGATTTTGATAACCATTTCTTATGCTTTGTGAGAAGATTGTCTTAATAGGTACATTATATATATAATGTTTTGTGTAATATATACTGCTTTTATAAATATACGTTAGACATAATTGGTACTTATATAGGTATAAATGTGCGCTCACTGTGAAGTTTTACGTGGTAAAAATGTTTACTGAAGTTAATACACGCGGTAATTGCCGGGCGGAACACACTCTTCCACACGATGTAAAATTAAAGTTGTGTCTTATTGTATAATAGTTATAAATTATTTGCACCTTTATATTTTCTGGTGGTTCATTTTGTTTCAAATAATCGCGATTCAGACATTTTCATTACCTATTCGCCATTTCGTAGTACAATATACTGCGCATGCTATAAGCTGGCCAAATAATAAAATTGGAATTGCGCAGTAACAATAATAATATAAAGGACTATAAGCGTCTCTATTAATAATATTAAATATTAATTAAAATATATTTTTCTACATCATCACTCGGGAAGTAAACGAACACAATTTTACAAAATCATATTTTTGTAGTAAAGATGCACATTGCACATTGTATTTGTTCACCCGACGTTCACTTGTAACCGTAATACTTTCCTGTATTGTAATAAATGGAATAGTTATTTGTTAAAATGAGTAACTCTCATTATTTTTAAATTATATCGTCTTATAAATTTAAATAATTACTTAATTTTGTATTGAGATTTGAGACCAACTTTAATAATAACTTAATCTTTAGACAAATGAAAACAACAAAGGTATTTGATCAATCCGACTGAGTTACAAGTCAAAACAAGCTTAATTTGATACACAATATATTCAAATACTGTCTAACAATTAGGAATTAGTATAGTAGAACAGATGAAATTAAATATATTTTAATAAACAATTGGTAAAAAATAATAATAATGATAATAATGAACTACCATTGAAATGAATATAAATGCTATGTGTACTTATACAGCGATTTATCATTGATTGAATTAAATCTCGGAAGACAAATGATCAACATTTCACCCTCTATGCAATCTCTGTTTCAAAAACGAAGAGAATTGCTTATTTTCCAGTCTGTTTGCATTAGTTTTTATTTTTCTTATTGTTCAGTAAAATAAGATAGATAAACTTTGCATTCTCATTTATTACATTGCTTATTTAATCTGGAACTTAACTTTCTTTTTCAGTAAGCCTTTGTGTTAAACCGATAAGAAAATTCGTAGCATAGTTATTCGTTTTTAATATCAATTTATTTTTTCAATTATTCCCTAATTTATGCACGCTATACTGATTTGATACCTTGAAATTATTAATCAGTCAAATAACCACTATGATATCGGTTTTACGTTTAGTTTTATTAAAAAATAAATTCACGTGATCTATTTTCTTATGTATCATCGTATATATCGTATGACCGCCATAACATCTTCATCACAAAAGGTAATATTTCATTAAAAATCATGCTCGTCAACTCGATTTCGTAGTTATTATAGTACAAATTAAAAACAAAAAAAAAAAAATCAATATCAATAAATAATACAATAACCACGACGGTGTTTTTATTATGTAACAGATGTGATCTGTTAGGATTCACATTATTAAAATAGTATTCAAATATCCGAGGGAGAAATTTGGCCCGCCGTGCAGCCATTCTCTAGAAATTGTATACACACCTATGTGTGGGTTAACTTAACCATTGGATAGTAATGTACGAACGGCAGAAAAAATTATCGACGTTGTGTCGATCGGGTGCGATTTAAGCGAAAATGCGAAGAAAAGAAAAAACACGACAACATGACAATATGATATTATCAGTCATACTTAATAAGCAAATATCTAAACACGTCACAATCACTTGAGACGTCTGTAAATACGCGTGTTGATTCTAGAGAATTGTCGTCGAGTCCGAATGACGCACTGCGTCTTCAGAAATTCGATGTTTTTATATAGCTGTTGTACCTGTACGGATTATTAGTGGTTATACTGTATTTATGTATGTTTATGTGTATAAACATTGTGTTGAAAAACGTACAGACGATGACGAGTTTCAGTGGTAATAATATTCAAACTGCGCGTACTGAATAGGGTGAAAATCGTTGTGTATAAAATATTACAAAGAGTAAATATATACAAATATTGTGACCTATTAATTATTATAATATTATAGGTACTTGCTATATGAACCCGATTGCCGTGTGTAACGTTAAACACAAACTATGTACACTGCTTACAATTAAAATATTCTCAGAAAAAATTTACGGATTATTTAATTCGTAATATATGTTCCATACAACCGGAATATTGTTAGCATGAAAACCATATTAAAAATGTTTTAAATTAAAAATTTTTAGATCAATTAATAAAGATTCAAAATCATTACTTTTTAAGATCGCATTAATTTATTTAAATCAATTCAAATCTACAATAAATATCTACGATAATCACGCAAAATTTACAATACTGAAAGTAAACTAAGGATGTCAGAACAATTCGATATTATTATGTTACTTATATGATGTAAAACGTTAAACTTAATCTTATATCAAATTTCCAAATCAAAAATACAATTAGTATAAATTAACTATAATTAATATATTTTATATTATACCTGTTTTAATTTTTAGTTTTTGAGTGAAATATTAAAGAATCTAAATTTTAATAAAAATAAATTTTAAACCTTTCTTTATACAAGAAACATAAGTATTATAATATTTATAACTATAATTTTAGGAAATGAATGACGTAAAGAGTCAATATTATATCATTTATATTAAAAAGGTAAAAACTATAATATTATAATTATTACAAACATGTCTAATTAAATTATTGTAACTAATAAATTAAA
The DNA here is from genome assembly GCF_020184175.1 of Aphis gossypii. Taxonomy (NCBI): domain Eukaryota; kingdom Metazoa; phylum Arthropoda; class Insecta; order Hemiptera; family Aphididae; genus Aphis; species Aphis gossypii. The sequence continues at coordinate 28,758,322 of NC_065533.1, forward strand.
AAATAATAATATTTTTGTTCCAAATAATCATTAGATACAAAATAAGCAACATAAAAATACAAAGAATAGTTAAAATGTAGGTTCTCTTTTCAAAAGTAGGGTTGTTATATAAATTCTAACACAATTTTTGTATCAATAAAAATGTATTAACTATTATATTATTTTCTTCTTGTAATTACCATATTATTAGAGTTTAATACGAAATAGTAAATATATTGATAAATTAGATCCTAGGTACTGATAGTATTGCGTACAAATTTAGTATAATAATATTTTTTTTTTTCTATCGCCAGTTTATTGTTTTAAATCAAACTTGTGACATAGCAATAATTACATTAAATATTATTTTTTTAGTAGAAATTATAACTAAATATTTTCCAACTAAATTTTAATGATATTATGGTTAATTCACTTTAATGAAAAAAAAAACCTGAAGTACCTACCTAATATCTGTGTTGACTTTGTATGTGAAAAAAATGAAAATATATTTGTTTAGTAACTTTCAAATAAGTACTGCAAATGTTTGCAAAATGTATAAATTGCATTTATTTGATTAAAATATCTTATTTAGGTAACTAAAAGGAAACTATCTATCGTGTTTAATTATTTATCATTACAATTTATTAAAATACTCTTAAATTCTTTAACGAATTAATTTTTAATGTTAAGTGGATATTATGGCATAAATCTTTTGCTACGGTTTATAAACTCAACCACGAGTATAATTATGTCTAAATAAAGTCCCATTTTTTATATCCTAAAATTTAAATCTTAGTGCTTCAATTTGATGAAATCTTTTATTTGTATTTCGGCAAGACCAATAATTATTACGACGCGTGCCGCTGAAAAGGACTTAGTATTTGCAAGTCACGCGATATTAATTTTATTATACATAACCTGTCCCGATCAACACGCTATAGTTTACTTGATAAGTACATTATATTGTGCCAAATGGCTCGTTCATCCGATTAATATGATTTGAAAAATTCAAAAATTAATACTTAAATCAAATAATACCGATAATATTATATCATATCATTATTATTATTATATATTTGCTAGGCTTGTATTTACGTCGTAATGTATGTATATACGAATATAGGTAGTATACGGTGGGTGCATGTTTGGTGTAATTATGAATAATAGTAAACGCGCCCTGTAGTATATTGTTGGTTTCAAGATACGATGGTAATTAGGCTAAACTCACTTAAGTGCGAACGTCGATGAAACACAACACTTTGATAATTTTAGTAATTAAGAAACTATATGGCGGCTTAAAATATAAGACGGTTACTTATAATCCGTCAAACCCGATATATATGATATACCACTCATACAAATAAGTATGCACGGCGGATTAATGAAGACGATATCGGCTGAGTCCGTACTCTTCTTTACGCACGGATAGTTCGATGCTCACCGAATACTTGAAAAACTTTTGTAATTATTATTCCCGGTCAATGTTATCCGTACAAACAATATCGACAACCTGATCTGCGAGATATGCGAGTATATTTATATACATCACCGTTTGGGTAAGGCTGGGAAAAAAACACGTGAAACTCATTCCTTTGAACATCCGGTCTTGAGTTCTTATCGCTAAGACACAAAAAATTTGATTGACATTATATACGACACATTATCGCGTAACAAAATTTACCAGTTAAAGTTTTAATGTATAAATACAACCGAATTAGGTTATAATATAAACCATCTTAAAAGGTTGTATAAAATTATCCTTATTAGTTTAACCTAACGTTGGCAAAGTACTGGAAATTGGTATTATGATATACAATATAATATAATATTATAATATGAGCTTTCATAACGTTTGGCGGATGGCCCTAAAAACATTGAAGGGGGGTCCAAAATATTGGTTCGTTGCGAGACAATAACGTTTGGCTTTCGAACAATTATATTATATTAGGCCATTATGATCCAGCTAAGCTAGGCACCTATGAAGAAATAACACACTTCCCTAAAATTTATATTACATTAAGTTCATTTAACTGCTGTATAGTGAATTAGTGTTTTAACAATACGAACGTTGTTAAGACAATATAACCATGATTTTTGTGCATGGACGTTTCAAAGAAAGTGTTTTTTTGCTTTATAATAAATGTGAATATTATTCAAATACCAAAATTATTTTACATTTCAATAGAAGATCAGTTAGAACCGTTTACACGATAAAAAAAAAAATAAATTTATTACAAAATAAATTTTACAACATCAACTAATAGTCTATTGATGTCACAAATTTATTCACGGAATAAATATGTTTAAATAAATATGACTAAAATAGTAAAATATTATTATTGAATGAATGGAATAGATGAATGATTAATATAAATCAATATATAGGGGAGTAAAACTAAAAATGAAAAAGAAAATTCAATTTCTTTAAACAACAATTTAACTTTTAGTTAAATAACTATGTCTTATATACCAATTGTTAATTAGCATTAATACACCGAGAGCAATGTATGTGGTCGTTTAACAGATAAATGAAATTGTTAATTAGAGTAAATGAGATACACACGCGATAGGAATACAAACTTACGAACCACGGATTTTGTAAATGGAGAAGAAGTTACATTGTATACACTATACATATACCTAAATTGTATGTAATTTCGGTTGGTTTTTCGTTAATATGAAATTTACCAACAAAAAATATTAGAAATTTTAGAATATCTATTACCTATACAAAAACAGTTTATGCTATAATTTATTTAATGATAGTTAACCAATATTTTCTAAATAATTAGATACTGAGAACATCATTATGGTTCACCTTTATATTAATTATAATTATTGGTTTTATGAGTTGATTAAATTCGTCTACCACATTTTCTATTTTTGTCTAAAGTTAGTCCACTGCGTTACAAATTACGATAATATTTATATTTTTACATTGTTTTAAAATAATATTTGTTAAGAGATTTGTATTTAATTATTAACAATGAAGATCTTGTAATTATTATTTTATTAATACTTTTATTAATATTTTTACTTACAGTGAAAATATCAAAAGCTATAAACTATGTTGTAGTTATGTCATATTTTAATTAAAAAACAAAAAACAGGGAAATGAGCGTTATCAACATAATATTTCCAACGACCTAGAGTATTAGCTAAAGAAATTAATAACTTTTTAGATATATATTTCTTGGGTTTTAGCTTTTAAATATTTGTATTTTTAGAAAAAAATAAAGTTGGTGAACTTATGGACAACATAATATCGATGAACGTATTTTAAAAATGTATAATGAATTATAATTAATGTATAAGTATTAAGTATTATTATATAAATATAATATTTATTAAAATTGTACTTTAAGAATGTTAAACTATTAACAGATTTATCCGTAAGAAATATTTCAGATGTTGAAAAAAAATAGAGCTTGTAAATATGTGAAAACGCTTACATGCAGGCCCATCAGCACTTGGCTTGTGCATTAAGAATGACGAAAAAGTTAAAGCTTGATAGGTATATTGTTATTTAGAGAAGAGATCGAGAAACCTTACACACCATTATCGAACGAGAGGTACAAGTTGGTTCAATTATTCACTATGATAGATGGATATTGGGTAACATAGTAACGTTCAACGGATTTTCTCAAAGTAGGTATATCCATGAAGTATTACAGTAAACTACTAAAACAATTTTGTTGACCCAACTTCTGGTGCGAAGACCCAAAAGATTGAAAGCTTGTGGCTACCACTTAATTTAAAAATAATAAAACAACTGTGTGGAATTAGATTTACTCCCAAAATATAATATTCTTATCTAAATAATATATAGTATATTATAAATATATTTATCGTATTCTGTATGTAAAACGTATATTGATAGATGCCTATCGAACCATGATGGGGTATATGTCATCAGTATTTGTTAGGGAAATAAAACGATAAAAGGTGCATATTATGTTTGTTTTTTATTCATTTTTTTTTTTTTTTAAACTTTACTATAGATAATTTTTTATATTATTTTATTATGGTTTTATTTTTATTTTTTACGTATAAAACATGCCGAATTATACATTTTCAAGTATATAATTTTACAATTTGTTTCAGTCTTTATACATACATTATAGTTGATTATAGATATTATAATATGCATATCAGAATCGTTACCATCGCATACCAAAATATGTTAGCATATAGATTCATAATATTTATACATATTATATTACATGTTGTTAGAATACAGACTAAAAGACAGCCATCTCTGTCTTTAAGACTGTCGTATAATATGTAGACAGTCATTAATATTATTTTATAAAATATACATTATACAGTGGAAATATATTTTAGATAAGTTGGTTAAAAGTAGGTCGAACCAATGAAGTTAGATTTGCTGAGATGGCAACATATTTACCATTTAAGATCGCCGCACGTGTAGGCACAAAAAGACCGGTCGTTGTTGTGTGTACGGCAAAGACGGAGGTATTGATAGTAAGCGTGTGACACGTTGTGCAAGCTATTATCGTAGCATAAATACCAACTTGTATATTATTTCTATATATATTTTGTGTGTCAGTGTGTTTCATAATAAAAATATTTCCGATTAAATAAATAAATATTTTTTGTTATACTGTTGTTAATTATTCAACGTTCTTATCGATATAAATTCTTACAGCACTTGCTGTAGCGTTGGGATATACGTATCATATTGTCAAAGTTATGAAAAAACATACGTTAATAAATAACAAACGTATACCAATTTTATTGTATAATGTTTCATTATGAGGGAACAGTGCTGGTTAAATTAAATTTTGAACGTGGTCATTAGCTTAAAAAGTACAAGTGTTAACGAGTATTAACTGATGTGAGTGGTACAATGACAAAACATAAAAAATATCGAATTTGCGTTAAAAAAAACATAATAAAAATAGAAACAGATTTTTTGTTAATAACTTTAATCTGAAGTACATAGGTACACTAACATTTTTTTATTTCTATGACATTTTTTTCAATTTTTTTTTTCATAAACATTGAAATAATTGTAATTATTAATTACATATTATGAAACAATGTAAACACAAAATAAGGTAAATATTACTTTAAAATAGAGTATGAGTTTTGCTCAACATAGTTTTTACGGTTAAGAAGATTTCTTATCGCGTCTATTCTATTAAATTATACAATAATGAGGTACATTCAACATTGAATTTTCAATAGAGGGGAATTCTCTGATTTTTAAATTTTTATGATATTTTGGCATCTAAAATTATTTATAAACAGTATAAACAATATATTATTTATTTAATACGCGATGTGTTAAGATGTATAGTTTTTTTTTTTTTTTTTTTTTAACGATAAAGACTAATATTTAAATGTTTAGTGAACAATGTTGGGGTAGTTTTTTATCTTTTAGGTAATAAAAATAACAGTTAATATTCAAATAAGATTTAATTATTAAAAAATACGTGAAATTCAATTAAAATATATTATATTAAAACATGTCTGTTTCTGAGGAAAAAGTAATTATAAAGTGAAATGAATCAATAGAATTTATTTTAAGTTACTTTATTTAATACATTTAGAAATATATTTCCGAAATCTAATTAATTGCTTTTATTAACTATACAGCCTACATCATTTCTCAAGTTTTCGGAGACCCATAACATACCTATTAGTTAGTAACTAGGTAAATTCAGTGCCTAAGTCAAAAATACAATTGTAAATATGTAGTCATCTTTAACTTGTGAAGACATAAAATATTTACGAAATTCCTTAACCACATTACTCCTGACTTTTTGAAAAAACAATTACAAAGACATGCAATTAAAAAATAACATGCATAAAATATTAAAAATAAAAATATGGTTTTAATTTTTTAGTAATAAAACAAAACATTTTTTAATTGAAAATTGCAATATACATTTTTTATTAACTAATTTTAATTTATTATATTATCATACGAACAACCTAATCTATACCCCCTACGCATAATAATTATTAAATTTAAATTTATTCTTATATATTAATAATTCTTTGATTCATTCATTAATTTTTCAATTCTAATTGTTACCAATTATTATATTATATTAACACAAATATTTTGTTTTTGCAGAAATATCATTAACGTATTATAAAATTAAAAAAGAATAATAAATTGTTGTTGATGAAAAATGACTACAAATTACTTGAAAATTATTTTTTTAAGTATGTTATACTTATAAGTATAATCTTACCTCCATAAGATGGTAGTTCAACTAAAACAGAAAAAACAATTTATTAAACACAATTTAATTTATCAGGTATGCGACATATAAGTTTTGAAAATAATAACTGTGACAATAATTAACTACCTATATATTATGACAATACATTTAACGCAATATTATCTTTACAATATATGTTATTATACATATCTTAATATTTATCATAAAAAACTGTTTTATAAAAAACTTTATTCTCTATTTCAACAAAGTCACTGTATTAATTGTAGTAATTATTGATATAATACATCGATTCAATTTTATGCGTTTAAACTTTGCATTTATTAACTCATTTTAATAAATTGACCTACCTACGCATAAAATATTATTATTTCCATTACTGTATTAGCGGCGATGTAAATACTAAATGTTACATTAAAACATCGGACTTAAATTCCGCGACATAGTATAAGTTAACACGTTTGTTCATACAAATTGCATTTAGTTTAATAGTGTGGTTTTTAAAATACGATATATGTATACAATACACAGGGATAATACAGGGATATTATGTATTCTAGTACCGTATTTTTCATTTTTAATGTTCATCCAACAGGCTTAATATCATAATATTCGACCCATTGTTTACCGTCTAAGATAATTAGTAAGTACGCGTGCGTACCATAAATTGCGATGCCATCATTATATTTTTACAAACACCGCCGTTACCGTCATGTTTACTTGACCCATCAGCCGCTGATAATGTCGGTAAAAGATAAACAAACCTTCAGCCGACGAAATGCTTGCATTTTTATATTAATCAATAAACGGTTATATGACGAAACAAATACAAAATATTTGAAGAAATTTGGCGCCAATGACGAATAAACGAGCAACAAAAAATAATTTTCTGCTGCATATAATATTATTGTGGAATGTATCAAGTACACCAACACAATAAACATATAGTGGATATATGTAATATGAAAATATGTAGATGAATGATATTGAGTAAACTTTTACCTAGTTTGTAAAAAAAAATGTAAGAAATTAATAGCCACTACGATGGTTAAGATGCGGAGTATTCCAAGATCAATCAGAAAAAAAAATGTTCAATCATAATTATTATTATACTGATGTAATTATTGGCATCGAAAAAAAATATCTATAATATTACTAATTGAGAATATAAAATAAATATATAACACACGTCTATAAATTATTGTATAGAATAAATCAAACAGGTATATTGTTCACTGCACTATATAAAAAAAAAAAATTCTATACAAAATTACAGTAAACACATTTCTGAATATTTAGTTTTGGTCCAAAATGTTAATATTATGTAGTTTATAAGGAGTCCGAAACAAGGTGCAAAACATGCCTCTGTGAATTCACTGGTAAACACGTATTATTAGAATGCCATTCATACCAGAACGCTTGAATAAATTCAAATATAAACACTATCTCACCCAAAGAAGCATACGGCTCCGGACAAAATAATAAACTTCACCAAGATAGTGAATCTTACAGCGAATATATAGGACGACGGATCAACCATAGTGATGTTAAATACATAAAAAAGAATGTCCATAGCTAAAATGTAACCTTAAATGAGGTATAAGCCATTGTACGCTAATAAACCTTGTATTTAAATAAATAAATAAAAATTTTGTAATTTGTGGTTAAATTTTAGTTTTTACTATTTGAAATGCATTAAATTCATCGTGAAAAAGTCAGTAAGTCGCTCTGCTATAACAGAAGATTTTGAGTATAGATTCATAATCATTGAGTATGCCAGCGTAATAGATTGGCTAAATTTGAATTCAATAATAAACCATTTAATACTTAATAAATGTTTGATAGTCTCCTATTCTATGGATATTTATTAATTCATTCGCTTTACTATTTTTTTTTTATTTTTCTACGAGTAATACGATATTTAATGAAATTATCGCACAATTATAATATTTTAAAATATTATTTTACATATTTGATATTTCTATCATAGACTGTATAAATGTACCTATTTAAAAGTCCATATCAATGAAATATATAATGATATATATAGTTAAATGTTACTATAAATAGATTGAAATAAATCTACGAATTCTTAAAATGTCATTGTGTATAAAAAATAATAATGTGTGAATTGAAAAATAAAGATTTATTTTTAAAAAGAATTAAAAATAGCGAAATACCTATATCAAATCTCTAAGATTAATATTTGTTGAATAATAAAATATCAAAAAAAAATCATTTATATGGTAATTCAAATAATATTTTCAATTTAGTCAAAATGTTGCTTATGTGTCTAGATATTTTTAAATTGCAATAATAAGCAAACGTTATCATACGTTGTCCTTATTGCAATTTAAAACAACGTATGATAAATCTTTTATTTAATTTTAAAGATTTTCGACCAAAGAAGCAGATTATTATTCTACAACAAAGTATACATCAGATTTGGTAATAGAAAAATAAAATTAACACATTTTATAATAAGTACTAAATTATATTGTTTTATTATGTTTTGATAAATTACTACAAACAGAATAAATTGTTATGGTTTTTATTATTAGTTTTATTGACTTTATTAATTATACACCACGTATTTGATAGTTTCATATGAATATAACAATTTCAAATTATTTCAATTTATGCATTTTGATTTAATTATTTTCATAACATTGAAAAAATAAAATTGTATTTTTAATTATCTAAAAACATATAATATGGAACCGCGTAACAAAATAATATAAAAACAAAGTCCCAAAAGTTAAAATTACTAACTCGTTACTAAATCATTGACCATTTTAAATGGTAAACAATTTAAAATTGTGTATTTTGCGTGTTTTATTTAATTATAAATGACAATTATGATTGTATAAATACTGTGTGCGCAGCTTTGTAAAATGTAAAACAAATATGTCTATAATAATCAACTAAGTTACTCATAGCTAATATTGCACCTACACATTTTATTTTATTGAAATCTTATTATATTATAAATAATAAAAAAAAAAAAAAATAAAATAATAGATGATTGTCCATAACAATTTATTGTAGAATTCAAATTTATAGGAAAAAAATGTAATTGAGAAGCGCAAGTAGAATTTAATTAAAAACAAAAATTGTTCTTATAATAATAATCTTATAATCTTTCTTATTATTACAATTACAATTTAATTTTATTAAGTAAATTTAATTTTCATGTAATGTAATTTTTATATTTATTGAAAAAAAAAATATGTATACATTTTTTATAATACAATTATGGTTTCTAGTTAATTTTTGTAATTTTTGTAAATTATAAATTATTTAATTAATGCACAATTAAAAATAATTTACTGATATATCAAATCATTTTACATATTTTCAAATAAAAAAATATCTTTTATAAATTTTAGTAAATACGAAATTGGAAAATGATGAAATTATAATATTACATAATATTTTATAAGCTGTGTTGAGTATTTTCAGTTTTTATAAAGTGTTAAAATTAACACTGCGTGTGTATTCAGTGATTTCAGTATAGTGTGAAGAAAACCAGCATTATCAAATTGAACAATATCTATAAGAATTTAGATCGAATAATAATAATAATATAAAAGGTAACAAAAAAAAGGTGAAATGCTAGTGTTGGTAGGACTATTAGGGAACGTTTCTTTAAAATGAAAGCAAATATACATGGAAATTCAAAAATTACTCTTTTTGTACAATACTTATGTGTTAAATTTACAATATATAAAGGTGCTGTAAATAACTTTTTGAGCTTTTAAACTGTCCCAAAGTATAAGTCCCGAAAAAACACTCATTGTAAAACTAAAAGCTCTGTCGCTTTATTCAAGAAAGCAAAAAGACTTTTTCAATATTAAAACCGTTGGTTGCATCGCAATAGCGCAGTACTGAAACGTATTTTTGATAAATACATTTTTCTTTTTTTTTTTATATAATATACATAAATTTTATTTTAAAGTTAAAGATTTTGGTTGAATGTATAATTATTGAGTTTTTGTATGGTATCACAACCGTTTCAAAAATCATGAAATGTTGAAACGTGCCTACATCGTCTTTACTTTTACCCAATCCTAAAAGTACTGTTAAAGAATGTAAAATATTATGTACTATTATTATTATAAAAACAGTGTCTAAGCAGGAATAGAGTAACTTCATGTCCTATTGAACATTTCGCAGATCAATAAGGTGATACGCTGAGCTACCGGCGGACGATTCGGTACATACTTTCCATTAAATTCAGACTGACCTTGGGTGGCGTGTAGATGGTTAACGGCAGGCAGCGGGCATTATAATAATATTATAAGCTTATATTCTCTATTTCTTTACTACTCACCCCCCTAACCCGTCGAGTTTGTGCACCTGATCCTGTGGATATTTCGACGACCAGGTGCAGTGCAGGGATCAGCACATGACGCAAGGGACATCTACGACCCGAAACCGTCCTCTCTACCCTCACCACTTTCACGAGTATACTTAAAGTGGCACGTGGTGAGTCAAAATAAACTTAACAAACGCTGAATAGTAGATATTTCCACGATGTACCGTTGTCGCCAACGCACTACCTATATATATTATGCCGGCGTCGGTGGTGAAAAAAGACTTCGGAAAGGGTTATTATTACTTTTTCTTTTTTTTCAAAGCTGTTACCGCGCCTTTGCCTGTATTGTACTTGTATATGCGTAAACCTTATCGGGTCATTGTACTAATTTTGTGCGACCGATATAACATGTGGACTGTGGGCGAATCATAGTCAGCCAATGTTAAAAAAAAAAAAATGAAAATTATCCGGAAGGGTCGTGGTGAACACTATATTTTACAAGTCAATTTAAAAAACACACACACACACAATTTCTCTCTTTCTCCCTCTCATTTTTTCCTGGCGGAAATAGAAGAGTTCCGTTTCCGGTGAACATTTACTAACCGAACAGTTGGCGTGCTTCGATCTCTTTCGAGTAAATAAATGATTCACGTTGAAAATAACGCTCCCATTAAAATATCTCGAATTCTTAACCAGTATATGCATTATAGTCAACGGCCGTTCTAAAGAAATCTATCTCGGCCAACCCCGCGATTAACTCAATTGAAACTTTTATAAACTTGTGTTTTCTCACCTACCAATAAATAGATAACCTTTGACTTCCCATAGGGCTTTAAGTTTTCCGGAACACGGCAAACTCTGCAAAACAAACTTTACACTACAGGGTAACGAATTGAAAACGAAAATGTTTTATTTTGTTTGTTTATACGATTGATTAAACAACACGAACTAATCATTTGTATTCTTGTCATTGTTATTGTGTAGCTTAAGGATGAATTGGTTTGGATTACAAAACAATAATTAGGTACTCAGCTGAATATACTTAGTACAAATATTAAAAAAAAAAAAAAAAAAAAAAACAGTTAAAAAAATGTATTTAAAAATATTAAGATGGTTATGAGAATACCTAATGAATTTATATTGAATATAAATTATGAAAATATATAAAATATGATTCGAATCGATATAAATATTTAGTTTTCAAACCATATTATCTGAAGTATCATCTTGAAAATATTTATTCAAATTGTATATACTTAAGTATAATTTTATTCAAAAAAATAAAATAAATAAATAAATAATAATAAAAATAAACTGTGTACATTTGAATTGTGGTTATTGTAATAATGATATGTAGGTATTTGTTGAACGAGCACGTTGCACGTGGTAAAAAACATGCACATTGAAAGACGTATCAAACAAATAATATAGGTTTATAATAATAACGTTTGTGTCGCTATGTTTGTTTTTCTCCTTGTAAAGTAAACTAAAGCCAAATATTATTTGCTACTTTCTAATGGTCTGCCAATAATCAAGTGGGTACCTACTACAGACTAAAACCGAAAATAAATCGGGCCGACCTCGTTTGGTGTGTATATATTTATCAAATCGTTTATATCATGCAATCTATAACCACTACCGCGTAACACGCGTTTCATATAATGTTGATGAGCTACTGTCAATCAAAACACGACTGTGTACATAAAAAAAAAAAAAAAACTGAAATATCGACTCGGAGCCATGTAACGTTTTATCGTACCGATGTTAATTTACGTATAAACGTAAAACAGAAAATGTGTTCCGAGCATACGGTTTTCTTCGAATACTATATAAACGTATGATGTAGTTTAATTTTCATGATTTGTTTGACGTTACTAATAAGAACGAATTTTAACTGTCTATACCTACGTAATTATCATAAAAATAAAAATGTTCGATAAATTACAACCTGATTTTACATGACAATCTTTTGTGGACACCTAATAATAATTATTATTCTTCTAATATGAAATATATTATAGACCGTATACGACCCATAACACTAGCTCCATGCTTATACAATTTAAAAATGGAATGTCCTAATATTTCACATAACAATATGCATTTTACCATGTACTTTATTATAATATAAATTATGAAGAAATATCGGTGTACTGTAATTATATGAAACCATTTTCTTCTTTAATATTCCATGGGAATATTATTACTAGGGTTTTAAAATTATCTATAACTAAAATTGAATAATAATCAAAAGTAAAAATAGTTTTAAAATATCACATAATCTTGAAATCATAAACAATTTTTATAAATATTATATTCTATCATCAGACTTAAATTAATAATTTATGTATTTTACCGATAAATTCACCGTAATCCTTAACTACCAGTGGTCATGAGTTGATGTACTATACTACGAAATAGAATTTGAAAGAAAGTCTTAACTTTTGGTACAGACCGTAATGTTAGGGCACTCCCATGTGATAGAGTATATTTCAGAAGTCTAAATCTGTCTCCGAAAGCAATACACATTTTACACTTTAGTACTTCGTTAACTCATAATAAATGTTACATAATACAATATCGATCTATATAATACGATAATGATACGATTTACGAACGCATGATTTGTCACGTTCAAACGTTGTATTTTGCTCGAATGAAGAGTAAATCCCGGCACAAAATAATATAAAATCGCGTGTCGGAAAATGACGCAAATTGAGTGATTCGATAGTCCTTTAATTGTTAACCGTTTGACCGCATAAAAGTTTGGCCCTTGATGTGAACCGTATGACGGGGCCAGGTCACGCACTCACATGAACACCGCTGAACTCAACTGAACATATTTTACGGTTATTCGTAATAAACAGAGTCACAACGTCGTCTACAGGTCTAGTCTAGTATATTTCATCTAGCAAATCGATTCACGTAAGATTCAAAGCCTAAGTTTACGAAAAGTTTTCAAAAGTCATTTGATAATCTGCTGTGTGGTAAACTGCACCAGCGTAACATGTAGAACATATTATCTTCAGCAAAAGAGAATAATAAAAAAGGCGTATACGATATATGTAATATTTTCGTATATATGCTGTACGAAAAAATAAGGTATTACATTGGTCGTTCTTGTGAAATGACTATTAAGCGAAACACGATTCATTATAACCTTACTATAATATTATATAAACATGAATATACAAATAGTATAATAGTTAACGCAGATAACCGTACATTTTATATTTTAGTAATTTTAGAACAATGTGGAAAAATCTTAAAAGTTTGCCATTGAAGTTTTATTTGCTTCTTCACCTATTGTTTTCGGTTTATTATTATTTATTTATTATTATTATTTATTTTTTTTTTTGATGGTTGAAAGTTTGAACAACGGTAGTTCGAACTTGTAAAGTTAAAAAGAAAGTGACACGATAAATCATTTTAAATTTGGTTGAATTATCAAGTGTTACAATAAATATAACACTCTTAACTTGGTTTTATGTTGTACTATATGAATACATTTTTAAGAAAATGTTTACGGTACAATATGTTGTTTAATTTTTTGTTCAAAGTTTACAAAATAATCTAAATAATAAATCAATTTTTAAATAACAAACAATTAAAAAGTGAAAACAGATACAGTTTTTTGATACTTTTTTAATAGATATTTTACGTAAAAAAAAAAGAAAAATTTAACAATGATTCCAAACAATCCTTCTATAGAAAATTTATACCTCTATTGTAATTGAAAATCTGTCAGTAGGTAGTCGAAAATATTAAGAAATTATTTTATTTACTTTAAAGTATTATCACTTTCGTAAAATTTAATTTAATCAAACTTTATATCGTTTCAAAAGAGAAAATAGATTAAATATTTGAATTTTAATATATTTGTTAAATAATATATTATTCAGTACGCATAAAAAGTATTATGAATATCAAGACTTAAACTGTTGAAAAATAAAAAGAGTAAAATATTCTTCCTGTTCAACTAAATTAAATTGAATCAAATCAAAACATAAGTAAACGTACCTTATCAGGAAAAGTTGTCTCCCCAAAACACGGACAAATGCGAAGAAATTCTACAAATTAAATTACCATTCTTTTCACAAAACTTTAATTATGAAAGAATATGATTATCTTTATTATGAGTATATAGGTACTAAGAATTTAAGATATCATTCAAACACTTGTTATATCAACATTAAATACAAATTTGTTTTAGTAACAGACGAGTGACGTCTAGTAGAAAGTTACAGCATTGATTATGTATTTTTATCATTATCATAATCAGTTAAATTTATTCATAAAAAACACACTTACTAAATTTACTAATAATATATTACTTGACAACTCTAGTTTTTATTTCTAAGTTTCAAATACTATACTAAATATAATTAATCTTAAATTAAACAACTATTTGTCCAATTAGCCTGTTAACTTAATTAATATAATACAACATTAAATACTTTTTATTATTTCATTATATTATTAATTGATATTTTTTATTTATTAACGATAACGGTGTTGGTAAATACCTACGTGTGTATTATAATGGTACATAGTGGTTATTTTTATTCTAAATTGTAATTGTATTTAAAATAATATCAAATATTTAATATATTTCGTATGTATATCGTATATTTGATACGGAAGAATGAAAAATACTCTTTCTAATATGAATATACTATAGTATCGTGTTAGAATTGCATATTATATGATAATAATGTATAAAAGAATCTACAAGTGTTCTTTATGAAAAACAGTTTTAATTTAAAAAAAGATATTTTAAATGATTGTTATTATTAATTAGATTCATAACTCTTACTACTTTTCTGAATTAATCATAACTTAAAGTATTTGCATTTTTTGCAAAATTCTTATGTCTCTTATGTCAGAAATTTTTTCATTCTTTGTCAAGTTTCAAACTATTAAATCATAATTACTACTGCAGTTTCTGTCTGCATTCCTTATGCTATATTGTAAATCATCACTTTTTTAATATACTAAATTTATATACATATATAATATTTTTTATTAAAACACATTTTACTTTTTATTCAAAAGCTCCAAATATGCTCCTTTGTTCAAGCTTAAAAACATGTCTATGCAATTCATAAACTAGTTTTAGAAATACCACCACATATATAAATTGTTCAATTATTTGAAAATTAAGTAAAAAATACAAATAAATATTTTAGTTTCTGTATGTTAATAAAAATAATAATAAATTATTATTGTTTACATTTTTATTTTGTGTTTCAACAAGATGGGTTTTTTTTTTTTTTTGTAAAAGCTATTCAATTATCAAATTAAACAACTGTATAAATTTGAAATATTAGCATAAATAACTTATAAGCTTAGTAAAGTTAAGGAATAAATTAACTGAAAACTGTATAGGTACTAAGATAAAGAATTGTAGTGTAAAACTATACGAAAAAAATTTGAGATAGTAGACTCGACCAATGACATCAAACAATGAGTTTAATTATGTTTTAAGCAATTGAATCACTAGTATCGAGTATTTTTGTTATGAACAATTGTTTTGAATAAATGTGTAGTTTCTATATATTAGTTCAATTACACGGGTTGACACAGTTTAAGTGAAATTAGATAACACATAATACTTTTTAGAGTGTTTAAAAACAAATAAAAAAACCAAACGAGGATATGAAACTATTATATTAACAACTCTGATAAGAACCTAATATTTTAATAACTTAATAATTAAAATATGAAAAGTAAATAATTATAAATGTATAAAACTAAAATTGAAGTTGACACTTGTATAATAATTTGTTTATATCATTATAAAATAGATTAATAACTTCGTTGGGTAACTAGTGACTTTTAAACTGTTAAAATAATTATCAATAACAATTTATATAAATTGTAAGTATTTATTAAAACAAGTTTCACTTAAAAATTAAACAATTATATTTATACAAAATGAATAATATACAATAATTAAAAGTAATTAAAAGTCAGAGAAGTATGGAATATAGACGATTTATTTAACAAAGGAAAATTCCGAAAATGTAGCAACTAAACAATTAATTGGTAGATCAAAAAAAAAAAAATTGCTCAAAACATCAAGTCATGTAATATAAATCGTAATGACACATTTTATCGATGAATCAAAAGATACATGGAAAATCTAAAACTATTATTTTAATCAAAAACAATACTTTAGTACATGTTTAATGGCAAAATTACAGCGCAAGCGTTTATCCAAACATCGTTAGATTTTTTTATTGGCAAATGCAACATATGGTAAAAAAAAATCACATTAAATATGTTAATATCTTAGAAAAATATTAGTTATTACATGTATAAGTAACGTGAAAATAATTTTTCATTTTGCTCCAGGAATATAGTTTTACAATACTTTTTTGATAATAAATATTCAAAAGTTTAGTGAATCATTTGATGATCGATATCATAATGAAAACACAAGAAGTACAACAAGAAACTACATATTATGTCGTATAGTTTATACCTATCAACACCAAACAAAATAAATACTATATTATTTCTATGACCTTCGACAATATATACAAATTACAGTATAAGGCTTGATAACTAAAGTGGTAGCGCATTTTTTGTATTTTATATTATATGTTTCAATAAGTATGACTTTTATTTGACTTATTTTTTTTTTTCATTTTGTGACTTTTAGTCTTGTAAATCATATATTACGATAACGGTCAACTTAATATATGAACCATCAATAATATTAAAGGTTTAAAATCGTCCACAAAACAACTAGTTACAATTTCCGTCTGCATTGAAAAACAGACGGGCTAAATATTGTTTGTGTAACCGAATCACTCCCGAAAATGAGTTTTAAGGAATTTCACGAAAAGCGAGTTTAAAAAATAGTTTATTAAATGGAATTAGAGAAATACAGGTATAAAAGTATATTATATTATATCATATTAATTTAAGTAAAGTATAAAACTTCAGCCGTTCAAAATTGTTATTTGTTAAAATATATTTTATAATCTACATAATTATTGGAAATCGAAATTCGCGCTTCGCCATTAGTAAAAATATATATATATATATATATGTATGTATATTTAATTAAAATCAAGTGTAATAAAAAAAATCTTAATTTGATAATTTAGTTATTTTAATAATTTTTTTTTTTTTTGTTTTGTTTGCTTTGTCAACATTTCCAAAAACCATTTTTAAATTAACTAACATAATTGATTGAACGCCTCAGACCAAATATTATTATCTGAAATTAACAAATGTAAAAATTGATAACATTTTTTTTTTTTGCCATTTGTCAATCTATTTTAATTACACATCTTACGCATTTTATTTAAAGAATAATAATAAATTATAAAAAAAAAAAAAATATTGTAAAAATAAAATATTAATATTACTTTTCATACATTTGATAAACCATTGTTTGGTTAGTAAAAATAGTGTCTTAAAATTTAAGCAATGAAGAAAAAAATATGGAATAAGAATACTAGTACATTAACGTATATTTATATCGTTAGTTAAAATAAAAATATCGTTTATAAATAGTTTAATATATTATAATGTATTCCTAGTATGCAGTGTTAATAGTAAATCAGTGAAAAATTTAACATAAATAATATGCTTTTAGAGTCATAATTTAAAATTCTTTAATTCATATAGAAAATTACATCATAGTTAAATAAATGTATTACTAACTCCACTATGAATCTAAAACATGCGAATATTTTCCATACTAATAATCTATCTTTAAATATATATAAACAAACACGAAATATTTATCCGATTAAATAGTATCAGGACAGACGGACTATTAAATGATTTTAATTTAATAACTTTGAAAAAATGTTCGATTGTGCCCATTTTTTCAATAAATATACAACTGAACTATCTATAATTATGTATACCTTTTCAAAATAATATTATTCATTTTTACTGTAAATAAAAATAATGTGAATCAAAAAAAAATTAACAACTTTCTTAGTTCAAGTTTAAGACTGTTATGTTTAAAGAATGTACATAAAATGTTTATAATAATAATATTTTAATTTGATACATTTTTGAGTGAATCTATAGTGTTTAAAATAAAAAGTATGAATTCTGTGTTGTATATCATTGAGAAAAGATTGTTTATTTTTGAAAAAAATCATGTAACTGAACTATGGAAAAAATACAATATGATAATTTTTGATATATTATTCTAAAAAGTGATAAATTAAAAGGTTATACAAGTTTGAATAATTAGAAGAGTGGATATTTCAAAAGATTTTAAAAATTGACACTTCGAATCGTCGTAACTATTTTGGTTAAATTATTGTATACTTTTATTATTATTTCTTCGGGAAAGAATGTATGGCATTGTCTACCTTTTGGGCATTTATCATCTTCGATGTGATAGTTTTGATTCGTTTTTGTTTTTATTTATAATAATTTAATGTTTTTGAAGAAAATTAAGTAATAAAAATAGAACATAAACATTAATATATCAAACCATGTAAATCTGTTCAACTAACTCGAAAATATATATATTTATATAAATATAATTTAAATTCTTGTCATTAGCTTACATAATTCAAAAACAAACAGTATTTAATTCTATAGACGAAATTATTCAATAATATAATGATCCACAATTGTACATCCGGTAAATTTCATTAATGAACGTAAAAGAAATGTTAAGCTATATTTATAACACGTTAAATACCTGTTTGATTAATACTTAAATACCACATCATAATTAATAGTATATGTATGTTACAATGCAACATTTATTTTTACACAGAACTAAGTTATAATAAACTGTCTAGGGTAAAAAAGATAGAGAGAAACGATTGAAAATATCTGTTACTATTCCATTATATTATTTAGTGTCCCACGTATTATTAGAAATATAGAACTATCATCACGCCATTCACACCTGGTAGCGATATAATTTCTACAGATTAAGAATAGATTGATATTATATAAAATTGAGTAAATGTGTGAAATGTAGCTTATCTATACATTTATCAACTTGTCATTAATACAACTATCAATTACATATTTTTAAAAGTTATATTTATGATAGTTGAAATAAAAACCATTAAATGATGTTGTTAATCTTACATTTCATTCAAGATCTCATGCACTTGTATTTTCCACACCATTTTTGAAATCCATTTATATTATGATATCAGTCCATTTTATCTTAGTTTGCAATAATAACTATAATTAGCTAAATTATTAAACCACTGCAGATACCAAATACTAGGTTGTGTTGTAACTCTAATATTATATTTTAGTATTTTGTTTTATTTCCATAGATTGACATTTACAATTTTTATTATTATTGTTATTAGGAAAACTGGCCGGCGTCCGCAGTATCCGACGTTATAATAAGTAGCATTGCGTATCACATATAATTTAAAAATTGTTAAATACTTCAAACAATTCAAAATAATCACAATATTCTACCAAAAATAATAATTTTTATACATTTGTTTTTTATAGGGATTGAAAATTAAAATACAATGTATACCTAGAAAACTACATGACAGAAATAAAACATTTTAAATTAAACGTTGAACGTTTCACATTTGAAAGTGATTCTGAAAACACCGTTGTCTGATTTAATTACTTTTTATGGATCTTTGGTTCACTTAAAGTTCATACAAAGGTAAAATATGTCCCTGACACGTTTAAGAATTAACAGGATTTAAAATCAAATTATTTTTTTATCAGATATATACGATGAAGAATAATTTTGAGAAAACTTTTTTAAGTTAATTATGCATCGGTTTATTACTTTTTCTCTAAGCACTAAAAAAGAAAACCTCTTGTGATCTATTCAAACCTTTTTTGATAGTTTCTAAATAACCGAAAACAGATAATTTTAGATGAAATCCAATGTATAGAAATTGACGTCATATGAATATAACAATAATTGTATAATATTTAAAAATTTACCATCAGTATTTTTTCCATATTAAGATAAATGATCGTAAATATAGATATCAAGTTAAAAATCAAATTGATATCACTAACACTTATAAAATATATTTTTTATTTTAATTATTTTAAGAATGTCAAAAACTATAATAAAGACATTGATTACAGGGGTGTCATTTCAGTATTTCTTAGGGTGGGGCAAAATTTTTATCGACCCCGTATTAATTTATTCAAAATAATATATGGATTACAAAGCTCAAAAAAAGAATAATAAAACAAATGTTTTTTTAAATCGAATGCTGTATCTATTAAGCAAGCGTTTTTTAGAAGAAGCATTGTCGTAATTCCATCGGCTCTTTGCCCCATGGTACCGAAAATTTGACCAGCCCATAAGAAATCAAGGGTGGGGCAATTTCCCCCGCCTGTCCCCCTCCCAAATGACGCCACTGATTGATTATTTTAGCTATTGAAGAAATCAGGAAGCCTGAAGAAGTAGAAGTTCGATATTTTATGTACAAACATAAAATACGATTATCTGAGTTTAAAATAGAAGTATAATCAATCGTTTAACATAAAAACATCATACAGGCATAATATTTTAGGACATAATATTATGTAGTATTATTCCATTATGGTAATATTTAAAAATTGGTTTTTAATTAATCGTCAGAACGACATTCTGTGATAAATACTTATAGAATATCGACAATAATATTTTATTTTAACACGGGTATAATAATAGTTAGATGTTATAAGTGTTTATGTGTTTCTGGTAACTCAGACGTGTCTGCGATAATCTCAGACTGTACCACATGAATTTTAGACTTTTGGTAGTTATTTAGATCCAATAATATATTTACAATAATAAACCATGACGCAATAAAAACTGATATTTCAAAGTCAATAAAAAAATAAACAATAATATAATATGAATTAAACAAACTTAAAGCATAAACAATACTATTAATTTGCTAAATATTCAGTTTTGTCTAAATTGTTTGACACACACAATTAAGTATGATTCGTGTAATTTATATTTTAGTATGCGTATTTTATACCACCCTTTGGAGTATTATTATAAGTAAATCGGATTGACTGAACTAATCGCGAGTTATAATGTTATACTATCAAATACCAAAATATAAACATTTAAAATACAATACAAATATTTTTATTATTGGTTATAAGAGTAAAGCCAGTAAAGAGCGTGTTAATAGTATGAAAAGAGTATGACTTTTTCAGTCATAAATAATTAACGTAAATATGGTAAAATTACTTAATTAAATTAATTTTGTTTTTTCTTTGTGTATGATTTGAGTAAGTGCAGTATAATATATCATTTAGACATTTTGTAAAGATATCTTGAGAGTTAAAATCGCAAATCGATCGAGACTCGAGAGCATACTCAGTATACCCGTATTATTGAAAAAAAATCTTGAGAGTATACGGCGTATACACCCCTGTATGGGAACACCCCTGACTATAACTACGATAAGTATAGCGTTATCGTTGCGAATAATGTAAAATTACGGCCATACTCACCGATCACGTACGAATAACCGTCCATCGTGAGGACGCATCTCTTGGTGTTGCTCGGGAGACGTGTGACAGGCACCTGTACCATCTGATCTCTGTACCGCGGTTCGTTGCTGACCACCAAGAGCGGCAACATGTCCTCGTCGTTGATCTGCGAGGCGGCATCGGCGTGGTCGTCGGCGATTTGCCAATCTGGCTCGCGTTCGACGTCGGTTTTCCACTCTGTCGGAAACTCGTCGGCGATTCGCTCTTTTCCCGACCAACTGACACCGATCGTCTTCTGGTCGCGAGTACGACCGCCGGCCGACCGCCCGTCCACGGAACTGAGACCGCCAAAACTGTTTTGACCCTTCTGACCTTTGTGGTTGCCAAAAACACCGTCTTCTTCCGGAACGCGGTCTTCAGAACCGCCGTCTACGTCCGGTCTGCGGTAGCCGTCGGCGACTCGTTCCTCTTCCGCACGACGACCGCCGCCGACGGTGCTCGTCTTCTGTTCGTCCACGATCTGTCCGGTTCGCGCGCCAGACTTCTTCTCTTCCGTTCGGTCCATCGCGGGAAAGAAAAAAAAGAAAAAAAAAGACTACTAAACGGGCTACGACGACAGATATACGAATAGACTGCCGTGACTTTGCGAGTTAATTTACGCTCATCGATATCTAAAGTGTAGATTATAATATTATTATTGTTGTTGTTGTTGTTCGATCGTTTTGAAAAATAAACGAATAACGGTTATCTGACACACGACTACGTCTGTAATAGCTGCGAGCAGGTGGCAGAGTCGCGTGTGGTATACGGTGTGTGTCGCTGATCGAGTGTCGCGAGCGCACTGCCTGAGGCGGCGACGGTGGTTGCTGCTGCTGCTGCTGCTGGACGGAAGGCGCGCGCGGAATAGGAGGCGGCGGGCGGTCCGAGTGCGCGCGCGGGCGCGGACGACGACGACGGCGGCGGTGACGACGAAGCGCCTCGCGCGTATTATAATAACGGCACACACTTGTAAATATTTCGCGATAACAATAATAAAATATTATAATAACGCGTAATAGACCGGCGAGGTTAGGTTATCTCATCGGAATATGCGTTTATTATTATAATTCGTTTGGTCATTCGTGTCATCAATAAACCGCCGGGAAGAAGAACACCCGTACAGTTGTGGTTGATTATAATAAACGTCGTGAAAAAAAAAAAACCGCACAATATCGTCGAATGTACAGTGTACGTTCCGTAGTAATATATTATTTTCTATGGGTTTGTAAGTTTCCGAAAAGTATTTACACGACCGACTTATGAAAATAATATGTTATAACACGCGACTGCCCGCGCACTAATCACGAAAACTATCGGAATTCAAATGTTAAACCCGTTTTGTAAAACGACTGTTGTAGTCGTCGTACGCACCGCCCTCGACGCGACGTGGATCTACGTGGCCGATACGATACGATACGATAATAATATTTTAAATCATCTAAATACCTGGAAAACGTACGGCGGCCGATTTCCGATAAATTAACAATAATAACGCGCTATCGTATTTTCCCGAAGCCGTCGGACAAAGTTGCGGTGACCATCGTTGAGTTTTATTCGTCGGTGACAATAATAACAGTGTTTTACAGTGCACGATATAATATGACTAATATAAGTAATAACCGTTAGCGGCGGTCCGATGCCGGGGCACTTGTTGATCGGTCGCGGCCGGCACGATGATATAATGCTATTATTTTCGCCAAGCCTTTAACTGTGTTTTATAGAGGGATTCCACGATCGATATGGCAGTGCATACTATATTATAATACATCTTAAATAATATATTTGTCAATCGTTTTTTTTTTTTTTTTTCTATCGATATTTCATTGCAAACGATATTATAACCATATAATATATATATCGTTTTGTAAAATCGAAAAAAAAATTAATTATTATCGGTGCTATATTTATAAATATTCGTTTTTATATTATTACAATATACTTAATTTAAAGTTTAAACGACATGTTTCTTTTCAACATTTCATTACACTTTAAATTTGCATATAATTAAATTTTTAAATATAAATATAATTATTTATAATTTTGAAAACAGTTTTTGATGGTCGATTTTTAAAATATATCTTAAAATCATTATAAATCTCAACTTTAGAAAATATTTTACGCCAAAAAAAAAATGTGCGAGATTTTTAATTTATACTTGTGTCTACAGCCATTAATAAATTAGTGATGAAATCCATTTGAAATATTATGTTCCATGGTTGTGGTTGGTGGTCGAGGGTGCTGATGTGTACAATGTTCTTTGAAAACGATTCCGCTGAGTGAGTGTATTAGACATCAAAAGTGCATCAGTAAGACATCTAACCAGTAGTAATCATTTAATTTTAAAGATAAAAAAATACAACGTCACGATTTCGTTTTTTTTGTTTCTGATAGAGTTTTGGTGCCTAAGAAAATTAATACATATAAACCTGTAATATTACAGGTTTATTTTAAAACGCGATTTTTATCGTATTTCAAAACTCACGTTTTCGTGTAAGCTTATTACACTATAATTAGTTGATAATAAATAAACAGTGGTGTAAAATTTAGATAATTATAAACTTCTGTTGTATGTTTTTTTTTCAACGAAAATATTCATAAGACTTTCAATCATAGCACTTATGCAATGTTTGTTTGCTCTTAAATTATAGTCCAACAAACAATTATTATATAATGTGTTAATTAGAATGGTTAATTATAATGTATTTTGTATAGATACCTGTGTCGTTGAAAAATATAATCTTATAGACATATAGACATAGAAAAAATAATGACAAGGAAAAAAAAATTATCAAAATCAAGCTTACAAAATCTAATCTATATCCGGTCGGCAGTTTTTTTCATACATAATATGACGTATTGTGTAAGTTGTACTTTGTATACGGCGGACTGAATAGGCAAAATAGGTACATTACAGTGTAAAAGTATGTACATATTATATTGTCATAAATGTTTGGTACCTACTCACGTTTTTCTATTTGTTCGCGAGTATGAAATATGTAATTATTATTGTGAAAACGCAACGCTTAGCTTAGATTTTGGTTAATAATGCAGGTCTTAAATGAATAACTATGTATTAATACCACGAGCATACACGTAACTGTATATATAATATTTAAAATGTAATTAATTTGTTGAACAAACACATTCTCAAATTAATAAACATAAAATTACTACACGCCTCCGATAATTACGTTATAATGGTACGAACAACTGTACGAAGGTATCAATTAATATATCGAGGTAATACGATATACGAGTTTTTTTTTTTTGCTTGATCGAACGTAATATAATTTGATTATAGAAAATAAGTGACTCTATGTAAGCGGTGATGTTATTGTAATATACGTACGGTAAGTGAGATCGATCACAAGTTAGTTTAATAGTGATATAACCGACGATTATTGTCGAATCAAAAAATTTCAATGTTACAGGTCGTAACTATGGTTGATTTTTTTTCACTTTAAAAAAATGTTGCATAACATATTTTACATACATATTTTTTTTTGTATAACAATAGTCGCTTACGAAAAAACAAGGGTTGTGAGGAAACATATAAAGTTTACATGGTAATGCGTAGTTAGATGACTATTGTGCATCAAAACGACATTTTAATTAAATCACGAGGAGGTTGTATAGATATAACGAAAATAAGTTTAAAATGAAATACAAAAAAAAAAGGTAATAATAAATACAGATAATAAATTAACTAAACCCATAGATAACGCAGCGTATCGCATCCCGGAAAGTCGAGAGAATAATATTGCCGTGATGTATTGAGTTTTGAGCTGTAAATTATATGTTTTTGACATAATTAATATACGTATTATATAAAGTGTGGCACGATAAAAACGACCGGAAATTATATGTATGTTTTGCTCGATGAACATTTTGCTATAAGGTATTGCGCGTTGAAAGTTGAAACTGTGAAACTTTTCAGGCGTATAGGTACTACGCAGTCTCGTGCGAAATCATACGGTGAAAGTGTGGTTTACAATTAGTTGGATAGTTGCCATTGTCTAATTGAATAGTTTAATTTGTTTTAAAAGTAACATTCACATGTTCAGTATAAATTGTCCATCAATTACCGAGTTAAATTACCACGCGTATACGTATAGGTAATTTATTAACACCTTAAATTTACCTTCGCATTATGTGCGCTATCGACCGTCACAATACACGTGTACACACGCTTTATCATTTCTATTTAAATTTAAGTACTCAAACAATAGTTAGCTTATGGCACGTGTCTGTGTGTGGGTATAACGAGCATAAGAACGGACAAATAATAAATATTACATTTTGGAACAAAATTTTAAACATTAGTGAACCTCTACTCTGTGAGATGATCTGCGTTCGACGGGATAAATTTGTGTACGTCATAATAGATACGCAACTACAACAACAAAATAGGTAGTATAATAATATTAGGTAAACGTTCATTGAAACAACTTTATACGGTTTGCATGGGCAGTTAAATTTCAAGAACAGAAACTCAGAATAAACCTGTGCAATTTAATTTTATTAGATATACAATTTCATTAATAATATGATTATTATGATTATATTGTGCTAATTGGTATAAGATTCAAATTATTCTCGGTGTGACAATGGTGGATGGATTTAATGAAAACTTATGAAATTATCCTATACATTGTTTGTTACCTAAATGACAAGTGAATAATATAGTTATTATTTTACAACAGTTTAATCGTAATTTATTTATTTGTTAATTGTTTTATTCTATAGTTTTTACTGAAAATCAAAATAATTGTAATATTTTTGAAGGAAATAGTACCTATGCAAAAAAAAAATAATAACGTCATTACCTATCCAATAAATTTTAAAATTCTGTCAACTTTTTTTTTTTTGTGCTCATCTTATACTGAAACATCTAGATCTTATATTTTATACGATACAAAAACAAAATTAACAAGTAAATTTGGTTTCATTCTATTGTTTTAGTATATTTATAACATTTATCAATTTATGGGCACAGTATTGTCATAAAATATACGTGACTTTTATTTGGTAAAAACTAGAATAAAAGCATATTTTTGATAGCAATAGAACAATGGTAATATTATAATAGATTAAGAGATCATCTAACCAACAGGTAATATTTTAAGATAAAATTAACTCTAAAACGACTGTAAAATAAGAAATAAACTATTATTTATCAATGTTCAACATACCAGGTTTAGCCCAAAAGCTATTTTTCATAATTTCTTTTTAAAAATAACATAAGTTATCAGACTCCTGGAATAATTAATTTTTTTAATAAATTAACGTATCATAATTATCTTAAAAATAGTCAAAATAGCGTTGTTTCTGTTGACACTTTCAGATTTCGCACTCATTTTCACATAATATAAATTGCCTTGCCTTTGTTGAAATGTTAAGCATCAATGACAAACGAGATTCGAATAATACCCTTGTGTGTTTCATCATAAACTTTCAAAAAATAACTTATAATATACTTTTCTTAATTTTTCAGAAGTATTTTTTTTTTTTTTTGTAACTCAAAAATACCACTCATAAAAATAAGAAATGTTTACCATATCATTATCATATTTTAAACAATGATTTTTTTACAGTATTAAGATTGGTTTTATAATCATTGAAAATATTAATATTGATTAAATAGTTTCACAAGTATGTAAGATTTATATGAAATACCTACAAATTATTATTATCTTTTATTATCTTTTTATATAAATATATATAATGGGTCTTATTTTAGAAAAAAACGTATACCATATATTTATCGATTATAATAAAAACTGCCAAACATAAAATCGTTTGCGTTATGACATGGTCGATGACGTCGTCTTGTCCCCCAGAGTACGATTTTTATTTGTTCAACAAAGGTCTAAAATTGTTCTTTTTTCATTTCAAAAATAGCTCTCCTGTGGTATATTTCTTATGCCAAAATCCGAATATGTGGTATAACCATTATCAAGTTATTTGAGGACGCGATGAATACAAACTCAAAGGACCTTTAGGTTACAAATGTAAATCGAAATTGTAAAAATTTTTACTATTCGACGAATTATTGCGTCAGCATAATATAGACTTTAAGTGCGCACAACTGGTAAATATAGAATGGAATTAATGTTTTACATATTATTTGTTTATCGTCAAACATTTGTACATATTATATTCCATTTTAAATACAAGTAATATTTGAAACTTCCTTACAAGATAATGTAAATTAATATTAAAAATATTAATATCAATCTATAACTAAGTTCATTTTTATTAAATTATTTTGTACGCAAAAGAATAATTGAAAAATTCTGGAAATATTGAATTCTATTGTTAAAGAATAAATAACTAAAAACTTAGTACATTAATAGAATGCTCTTTAATGATTTTTTAGCTAAATATTGTATTACATATTATATATTATACATTATTGGTTTTAATTTAAAAGGTCAGTTTTAAATTTCAAATTAAAAACAGCCATAAATAATTTTTATAAAATGTTAAATAACATTAAATAAATATATTATGATACTGCAGAATAAAATTTATTAATTTTTTGAAAGTGTTTTTTTTATTTTCCCGTAGTTAATGTTCCTAGAGCTTTAAAAATAATGAAATAGTTCACTAATATTTACATCAAAACTATGCAACAGGTTAGGCATTTCGTGTCAGTGCTGTATGGTGAACGTTTCAGCTAGATTAACTACAGTAAGTCTTATGGTAAACATTGTGTGCAATTAGTTTAATTATTATTGGAAAAACTTGATGTCATTCAAAGCTAACTATAGGAAAACTTAATAAACCTATAAGTACTTTCAAAGTTACGAAAAATAGAGAAAATAAAAATAATATTTTGATTATTTTATATTTTAAGGTTATTAAATATTTATTGAGTAGATACGTTTTGAATCAACGTTTTGTTCACGTCTAAATGTTATGTAATATTGTTATTCTGGGAACACAAACAGTATACAAAATAAATGAGTAATATAGATTTAAGTATAAGAAAAACCCATAATTACTAATAATGCGTTATAATATTATATAATAATAATGATAGATAATACTGAACAATAATCACTAAATAATAAATATAATACATTTACCGTAATTCTAAGTACGGGGAATTAAACAAGGGTTTACTATATTTGAAATATTGAATATTAAAATATTTTATATTTCTCGGCTTCAATAAAATATTGCGTAGGTACCAAAATCTATTTTCTAAATTATACGCCGTGGACCGGCCCCGTATTATTTTTAGATCAGTTAAAAAACATTGATTCAAATGCATCAGAACCACTATGGTTATTGTTAAAGTAGGTATTACATTAAAAAAAAAAAAAAAAAAAATCCGGAAACAGTACGACGTAGGTACCATTACAGTTATTTGGAATTTGCATGTTTTTTTTTCTGAATGAGACCCACACCTTACGTCAGCCGTCCAAATATAACACATATATTATACAATCTACTACATAGTGTAATATATATATATATACCTAATATTATGTTTTATATACTATAGCCATCGACATTCTCTCCTCGGCGAACGGCGAACAGTAACCGATCGTCTGTCGATGAAACTATACAGGTATAGATGCGTGCGCGCGCGCCCCGAGTAGAATTTAAAAGGTCTGGCAAACCTTTCGCCGAGACCGCAACCAATCGGTCTTATATTGTACTAATGCCACGCTGGCATTTTTGTGCATGAACACTGATATACCTATATAATGCGCTTGTGTATACACGTGTACCGCCGCCGTATAATATTATATACAAATGTGTATATACACACAATGATAATGCACCTCACAACCCCACCACCGCCACGTCCTGAGTACACCCTCGAAACGCGTTTTTTCACCACCGGGATGTGTGTGTATAAAATATATACAAAGTATATTATACGATATTATACGACCTGTGTATATACCTACAACTCGCACGTTATTATATATATTTTTTATAACCGAAAATCGTTAGCCATTCGGACCCGTGATAGTAAGAAACGCGCTTTCGGTTTCGACCCAATAACGCGCGGGACCGTGTCCAACACCGGAACGACGTGGCACCGGAAACCCGTTCGTGCGTTCAAGGCACACAACAGCGACTGCATTGCGCAGTTGTCTGGGGCTCTCAAAGCCCACGGTGCCAATATCAATAATGATATATACGTGTCATGTCTATATTGGCGCTCTATTAATGCAGGAAAATGGCGTTGATTAACTATTATACCGGGCGGGGATACGAAAATAAAACACGAAAGACTTAACGTTTTATTTCTTAAAATAATAATCTGGTAGAAATTGTGAGATATGTTATGTACGTGTGTATAACACGTTAATGACATAATATGAGTAAACCATAATCTATATAAATAAAACTATAAAAAAGCGGGTAAATGGGGACCGCTCTGCTGTACATCCATCCGTATGAATCATTATTATATATTAAAGAAGTGTTAAATTTGAATTCATTGATAGTTATCATTGTTTACGAAAAACTCTTCTGACCGAAGATGATTTGTAAGCCTAGGATATAATTTCCAGTGGTTGGTGAAAAAGGTGGTTTATATTTTAATGGCCTAAATACACTAAAATTTAAGTTATTTTATAATTATTATAAGCTAAATTTATGGAAAATCTCGTATTGAATTTTCAACTCTTACCTACTTTTGCAAAAATTTTTATGAATTAAACCTACAAAATAATTTGCAAATATTCATGGGTTTGACGAATTTTTATCAATATTTGAACTTCAAATGCTATTTAAAAAAAATGTGCCTGTGTATTCTTATAATTTTTTAATCACTATAAGAATAACTTATGAGGAACTTTGTATTAAGTTTTCAAGTATTTTGATTGGGCCAATAAATTTTATAGACAATTCAAAAAAATTTTTCTAAAAAATTGAAAATTTCAGTTGTCTATAAAAAGCACAAAAAAAAAAAATTCAAAATATTTTGAAAATGTAATAATGTGAAAAAAATGCCAATCTAAATAACTGGTAAAATTTTCAAGTATCTACAACTTATACTTTTTGAATAATAACAAATATTTAAATTCCTTTGAGGATAAATCGCTATCGTTACTCTATTTTGTAAAAATTTGAATTATAAACGCTTATAAAAAAAAATTGTGACTAACGATTATAATTTTCTTCAGCTACAATAAAAACAACTCATAAGAAACCTTGTATTAAATTTTCAAAATTGTTTGGCCATTTAAAATTTTTTTATCGACACTTCAAAAAAAAATTCTTATAAAAATCAAAAATTTCAGTGGTCTATAAATAACTCGAAAATAGTCAAAATTTGACTGTGTATAGTTAACACTAATATAAATATTTATTAAAAATTTTAAATATTTATAGTGATTAGTTTTTGAATTACAACCATATAAAAAAATCGATTTGGTCGAAAACTGCAGTTTTCAAAAACATGGTTTTGCGTAAAAATACTCGTTTTTTCTTATTATTTTTTTTTTTTGTTTTTCCCGGTGCTTTTGAAAACTATTGGGAATTTCAAAAAATAACCTCTTCAATGCACCAACTAGATTCACTATTGAACCGGAAAATCTACTGAAGTTTAAAATCGAAGCATAATTTCGACACGTTCTCGTTTATACAGACACAAAAAAAATAAATAAATAAAAAAAAAACACACAACATTGTAAAACCAATACATTCATCGCTTCGCTCAAAATCTAAAATGTATTAAAACGGTTGTTTTAATATATATATATATTTAATAAGTTTTGTATTAGCTTATTAATATTAGTTTATGATATAATAATAATTATTTATTAGTATTATTAATATAATACATGATGTACAATGTACATAGAGGTAAAAATATAATATGTTGACGTTTTACAGCTGATGTATATTAAATACTTGTTTAAACAATTTTTATTATATTTATTACCTAATATACAAAAGTGTTTTTAAAATACACATAATAATATGTAAGCAAACATATATAATGTATATCAATATATAAAATCTTAAGATTATTTAATATTATATTTTCAGTTTCCAAAAATCAAATAATTTTCAATCTTAAAACTCACATTTTTATTTTCAAGAATACTTATATAATTTTTTTTTTTTAAGTAATTATTTTTATTTTATGATGTTTTTCATTGCACTCTTGGAACGGAAATGGCTGAAAATTCATCTCGAGGACGGACGGATAAAGAAAATAAAAAATTATGGATTATACTAGCGTAGTAAAAAACCTAAATTACAATTTCTATCTTAACTAGAAAAAAAAACAATAAATTGTATTTTATTACTATTTGAAGCTTACATTTTGTATACGATTGTACATAACTTCTTATCCATAGACCAACGGTTTCAATAAGATACCTTTCTCCAGAAAAACCTATTTTTTTTTTTTTTTTTTTGTTAAGTTTTGTAAAACAACTTTCAGTGTACAGGTAATAAACTATTATATAATATGTATACCTACATGTGTTTATAATTTATGATTCTTTTCCATAAGTAAGCATACAAAATGTAAAAAAAAATAATAATAATTTTGTATAAACTAAATGTGTTTACGTGTTATTTTTGGTAAAAATATAATCTAAATAATACAATTAAATATATCGAAAAACAACATTTAAAAAATTGTAATTTCAAATATTAATAATTGTGTTATTCTCAAAATAAATTATACCAACAAAATAAACGGTCAAATTAAGTTAGACTGATGAAAAATAATTTTTAAACTGATCTAATGTAAATACAAGACTTTTTTGATATTGAAACCCCCCGAAGATTACATGTCTAGCCCAGAAATTAATTTGCCAACGATAATTATTTTTCAAGTCATTTTGATTAATTTTCTAGGACTTATCGATTAGAAAATGGTTTATATATATTTTTTTAAATAATATGATGAAAACTTATTCATGAATTATACAAATTACTTATTATTTATAATTGTTTTTTATGTTTTATTTTTAATAAAATTTTTTTTCCTTGTTATAGTTAAAAAAAATATAATACAATTTCTTACAACATTATTTTCATCGATTTCTAATATTCAATTATATTATAATAATATTATCACCTATAAAAATGCATAAAATTACTTCTTTTTTTTTTTACTTAAATTTAGAAATACAAAATGTACTATAAATAGTGTAATCACTTGTTTATTATTTTGTGCTTCTATTAAATTTTAAACTTTTAAAATCACAAGCTGTAATATTATTTTATAATATTTATAGAGACTTTATCAACGAAATGAATTGCAAACAATAAAATATCAAAACTAACACATACCTAAATAGTATATTAATTCACCACAATATTAAATATTGATGTTATACTAATGTACTATCATATTTTTGTGTTTGAAACTGTATAATATATTATACTGGTATTCATATTATTTCAACTATTGACGAATCTAAAAAATTAGAAAATTTTTGATGTTTATTGATTGTAATAGTTTTTATCAGGTGTTATTCAAAATAATAGCTATTTTAACTACAAACCGACCTACCTATTACTGTAAACGCAACCATGTGCATTATTTTCTGCAGAAATTCGTCGGATGAAAATAAAATGGCCGATTTCCGAAAACCATTTAGGACGGATGAATACCATGTAGTATAAATATGTGTGAGTGACGTGTGTGTATAGATGCGTAATATCTCGTACGCGATCACACTAGGATTTAGATGATAATTCGTATATAGTCGTGAACCGTGAACGACGGTACTCATCATTTAGGCTATAATACAGTAGGCGTATTATTGTAATTTTATATAATGTACAAATAAAAATATATCGGAAACGGATTTAAAATTCAAACATTATAATTATCAAACCCTTTCAGAAACACGCGCT
The DNA here is from genome assembly GCF_020184175.1 of Aphis gossypii. Taxonomy (NCBI): domain Eukaryota; kingdom Metazoa; phylum Arthropoda; class Insecta; order Hemiptera; family Aphididae; genus Aphis; species Aphis gossypii. The sequence continues at coordinate 28,792,153 of NC_065533.1, forward strand.
GAGTTCACGTAGGTCATAATACGAGTATAAGACAACACGAAAAATATGAACCGTTGTTAAGGCAGTGTTATTGTGTATTTGACGTCCGATGGACCATTCTATATTCTCATCAAATATGTTCCAAACGAGAATAATATACCGGAAATTGCAAGTGGGTGCCGACAGCCTCTGTCATAGTTTATAATACATGAAAGTGCGTCGTAGTATTTCGCTTCTATATTTACGCGACCGGGCTCGGACGTGATTAGCTGCCGTCCAATCGTGAAATCGTCCGACGCCATTTATTAGTGCACACACCGAATTTCCAAAGAATAATTTATAATAATAATTTAGGTGTATGAATATGGTGTTACCGAGGTTGGTCGAAGTGAACAGAGTTTCATATGGTTGTGGACAAATTAATGAAAACCATATGAGTTGTGGACGTGATCTACAACATAACATAAACACACACGTATTGGGTATACAAATGTGTTGTAGGTGTCTTTACTGCTTTTTCAGGACAATCTATAAATCCAAGTACATAAATTGTACTGAATTGATAAGTTTGCTTAAAATAATTGTTGATTTAAATAATTATCATTAGTAGTTCTTTGTGCCTAAACATAATTATATTATAAATCATAAACAAAACGTTAAGAAAATTATAAATAATACAATACCTTTACTCAAATTAAAATTATTATTCATTTACACTTAAAATTATTATTAAAAAATTATGATGAAAATGTAATGAAATAACTAATAGTTTTTAAATTTAATACCTCCGTACATGTGTGACCGCAACTGAAAATACCGAATGTAGTGAAAATAAATTGAGTGAACAATTCAATAATAAATCAAAATAAATAATCACGATTAGATTAAATTATCGGAACGCTAAAGCAGATTAGACAAGTTATTATAAAAATTATCCTTCATTATCTGTCTATATTAAGAGTTTTTAGAGTTATCTATTATTTTTCTTTACAGTAATCGGGATTTTACGCAAGGGAATGGCATATATTTTGACTTATTGAGGATTTAGACTTATCGAGATCCCATGCACTTTATTTATTTATTTATTTTTAGTTCCCTACTGAAATCTCTGTTTTGATTAAAGTATTTACTTTTATTTTCTCCAAATTGTACATTTATTTTCTATTTGAATTGTAAAATAGTAAAATATACAATATAAAGAAAAAATATAATTTATAAGTATATTATATCAATAGTCGTTAAAAATTATTCATTATTAATGATGTTATATTAAAATATAAGTTTAAGTGTATCTCTTGAATGATTTGATATTGTAAGAATTTAAGATCTAAATTTAAGATCTTTTGCTAGCCATATTTTTGAAAATGACACAATTTATTATTAGACTATTATATTAATATTGGTGAGCATTAGTACGCAGTTATTAATTATTTAAAATGCGTACTACTTCATACTTGATTACATATATTTGATTTTTTGAGAATCTAAAAGTATTTATGTTCGATTGGATGTCTAATGTCAAGTGACTAATCCACAATATAGAGTTTTTATTTTTTGTTGTTTCATCATTTGTTTATAATAATTGGTATTTATTTAATGTCTCGTACGCTATTTGTATGCATAACATTATATTAAAATAATTGAAATAGTATGTTATAACGAGGTGTGAAAAGTGACGGTACCGGTACTTATAATATTTTCCCGAAACCCCGCAATAATATAAAAATATTCTCAAGCTTAATTCGATTTTATAAAAATATAATATCGTTGCTTGGAAAAAATTATGTTGACGTGCGGTATCTTATTAATAATTGTTTATTCTATTTTTCACAGCACTCGATATTCTGTCGTGTTATATTTTCTCGTATATTTTTTGAATCATAATTGACGTAGAATACCGAACAATGGCGATGCGCCTCTAAGTTAATACCACTCCAGTCGTCTACGTCATCGATTCTTCTAGATAAACTATTAAAGACAACAAGACATATTATTATGATGTCAATAACAGTGTTACGTTTGGGATTTGACGTAAGCAACAGTCAACAACTTCGGGTATATAAAATATTTTACCGTATTTATATTATTGTTATTCTGCGTATTACCGTTATGTATATTTTTCAAATGTGCGTCTTCTTTTAATCATTACATTTACGTATTAAAGAAACGTCGTGGGCGAGCTCGGACGGCATATATTAAATAGATTTATGCTATAATAATATTTATGTATGCAGCGATCTGTATTTTTTGTTCAATTTTGTCATTTGACCATTTCCGATAAACAAATAAATACATAATATGGAGAGATTGCATCCGTATTTGTTCGACCCTTTTTCCAATAAGTTAAGTTTTATTATTCATAAGCCCTAAGAATATTATGTATATAATGCGATTACACATACGTCATGTCGTCATTCACATTATGCGTCTTTTATGTGCATTATTCGTAAGTGAGAATACAACTGGGATGAAATAACCAAACGCATCTAAAGAACGAGCTAAGAAATAGGTTCCTCTTTTTTTTTCTCTACATAATTTGATTAAACATCGGGCTCCATGTATTAACTCGTGCGCTATAACGGTTTACTATAAAATTAATTTTGAGAGAACGTTATACTCATACGAGTTGCCTCCGTCTTACAAAAATACATTCATTTTTAAACAAGATTTGAGTAAATTGATTATTACAAGACAAAGATAGTTATTACTAGCTTTAAAATAAAAAAGTCAATGATAAAGCACAGATAACATTTTTTCCTTTAACATTTTTATTATGAAAATTCACTAGAATAAATATGCTGACAACACACGATTGGTCCTACTCAACGCAAATGTACAATGTTGTATGTCTGCAAGATACTAACAACACGTGTGCATGCAGTGGCTATATAAATACACATCATATTATGATTCATCATATTATATCGAATGTGGTTTGTTAGTAAATACGTAACGAAATTAAATGATTACATAAACTGGTTTGAGAGTGAATTGGTGTGAAGCAAAAGAAAGAAGAGACACATGATAGAATAAAATAAAATAGAATATATATTATTAGTGTTCTTACGCAAAAAAATCGGTATAGAAACACATACTAAGCTAAAGATGGCATTGCGCCTGACACTTTAACATTGGTTTTAAATATTGATTGAGGAACGAAAAGTAAAATTACATACGCTTGGGTCAAAGATTTTATTATTGTCCGTGTATTTATCATAAAAAATCTTGGTTCAATAATTTGTTTAAATTTTTTCACTAAAATAAACACCCAAATTAAATCAAAAAACAACAAAACTTACATCATTTTTGGTGTACCTAATGAATAATGATTATTTATTATATTTTTTTTTCATACTAATACACAAGACAGTGGTGTAGCTATATTGCCTATTTCGGATGCCGTGTTATTATTACTGTATTATACCTACATCGAATTTAAAAAGTAGCATTATATTTTATAAGGTATTTTCGAAATAAACTAGATCCATAATGAAAATAAAGTCAACGACAATGATACGGTTTGAATTAAATACTCTTCACAATATTATAACCACATTCACTATTTTCTTCTTAATAAAACAAAGTAATTAAATCGTGTAGTATAAACCATTTTAAACCTTTTTTTGGTGTGTAATAATTAATGTATCAAAGTAAATATAAGTAACAGAATAAAAATAAATTGTGATGAAATTTAAATTCTATATACGGCTAAATAGTGTTAAATATATTTAAGATATTTAATCTTTTATTTTTTTTTTGTTGTATAAAAATATATCTTTAGCACTTAAATTATAAATTATAAACATACCTTTAGAAACCGTAATTATGTATACATTTATAAGTAAAAAAAAAAATGTCTTATCATCATTATTATTTCTTATAATAGAAAAATGTGAAAACAATTTATCTTACTTTCGATGTTCAATGACTTATCATACAAATACACATTCGCTAGAATTTTCAAGCACTGGTGATGGCTAATGAAAGAAACGTTGACTGGAAAGAACGGCTTATAATACATTCTATACACGTAGTACAGGTAAGAACTTAAAAATCTTAACATTTTCGAAAGCTGTCGAGTACTGAAAATAACATTCCATGAATGATAATTTCATGAAATGTATGTAAGAAACATAAATAATAAAAGTAATTTTCTCGTTACGTATGTGTCTTATGTACTTACATGTAAAAGTCTTTGTGTGCAATTTTCAAGAATTATTTATTTGACGTATAAAGACAAAATACGCAATCAGTTAAAGGATATTGTTCAGGTCATATTTGTAGAAAATATATTTATTTTTTTTTATAAATTATAATTAGGTGGACTAAAAGTCATGTGAACTCGAGTTTTGGAGATAAACTGTTTTTGATTGACTTAGTGATTTGTATTTTATGACTTATAAAATTTATATGAAATGAAGCTAGGTATAATAATATATAGTAAATAATATGCCATATAATATATACAATTTAAATTAAGCACATAGCTAAAATCAATTATAAAAACTGAACATTATTATTTTATCATTTAAATAACGTATAGAAATTAAAATTGTTTAAATTATAATATGTTGTAATATTTTTTCTAGATTAATTTCTTGTACATAATCCCAACAACTTTACAACTTGAAATGTGGGTATGCCACCATAATGGTATAATACAAACTAAGTATTCTCTTTTTTTCACATTATTATTAGGTAGCTGTACCTACTACAAATACAAATATTATATGTTTAAAACATAAAATATCGTTTTGAAATCAAAAAGTATAATTTTTACCTCTGAATTATGATTTATTTTATTTCTTATTACGATATAATCAAATACATTAATTATTCAATCTTTTTTTTTAAAATCATCAATATTTTATCCACAATTTCGTATAATATTCATATATTACTATGAAATAAATATAATATCCAACTAATAATTTCTATTTTAAGAATGGTAATATCCATATAAATTTTATGGATGAAATTATGATACTAAATTAATTATTCAGTGGTACTTTGCAATGGCCATGATTAAGTATTTTAGTGAATAAGTTAAGTTTAATATAATATAAGTTTATATTTAGTAGAAAAATTTATTCCATGTTAAATATTTAATTTAAAAGAAAAAAAATTTTTCTTCATTTTTGATAAAATAATAATACAATTAATATTAAAATGTTACAGTAAAATACTTAAGTCATGTAATGAGCGGAAAAATAACTTTTTAAATTAAAAAAAATGATTAATTATAAATAAATAAATAAGTGTCCGGCTACCTTTTTATTTCTAGATCCACTTACAACCTTAATTTCACTATTGCAATATTTAATTTATAATATATTGTTTTAGACATATCTCACAGCTGGTGGTTTATTAAGAATTATTTTATTCTCAAAAAAGACATAATATATTCTAAAATTTAAGCTAACTAGTATTTTTTAATTAAGTTATTCAAAAAAAAATATATATGTATATATATATTAATCGAAATTATAATCTTAGTTATACCAAGTTAGTATTAATTAATTGGTAGCTTAAAAAACCTTAAATTTACTTGAACACGTTTGTTAAATATATACCTGTCAAAACATATATTGTATATACATCTGCATTGAACATTCAAACAAACATTTTATCGTATTTATTAACACAAATATTGATAATATTGTACTATTTTAAACAACAATATACTCATTTATATTAAATTCCAATTTAAAATAAGGAAACATACTATTTAGAATTTAATTGATGTATTATGATTTCAAAAACAGAACTATAAATCTCAAAGTAATACGTTCAAACTCTAAGATTTAATTTTCTATTCAATTATTATGTTATACATAAAACAATTTCAGTATTCATAAATGATTTTGACATGACGTATTTCATATGTAATTTGTATAGTTTAATAATAATTTAATTAACACAACTGAATACTTAATAGGTTTTAATATCAACATATTTTCATATGATAACCTTTATTAGTAATAATATATTATTATATTAGTTTATACTATAACTATGCATATTAATATTAAATATTAATATGATCAATAATAATCTATAATATAATAAAAGTACTGATTACTTATTTTAGTTATAATTCATAAGAAATAGCCAGTAACTTATCATCATACATGGTCTTAAAATTACTATATATTAACATATTATACTGTTTATAAATTTTAATTTTATCAAAGACTATGGCTGAAACAAAAGAAACCAATGGATAAAGAAAGAAAACTATTGTACAATAGATTCTATTGCTGTTTATATAATAGAATTGCTAGTGTTTACTAAAAAACCTATCAACTGTTTTATTTAAAGTATAATTTACGATTTAGATTTTAAACGAAGTGATGAATGTATTGATTTTACAATGATATGTGTTTTTTTTCTGTGTACAGCAATTTCAATTTCAATTTCAAACTTCGAGGGGGTTTTCGATGGAAAAATAAATATTCTTAGTACATTATAGCGGTCAAAAGTAAAAAATTTTAACAGTTTTCAAAAAAATTGAGAAAAACAAAAAAAAAAGGGGGAAAAACGGGAATTTTTACACAAAACCAGTTGTGGGCCAAATTGATTTTTTTATATGATTGTAACTCAAAAACTAATCATTGTAAATCCTTGAAATATTCACCATGTTTACATTAGCGTTATCTATACACGGTAAGGTTTTAAAAATATTTTGACTTTTTTCTTGAGCTATTTAAAGTCAAATAAAATTTTCGATTTTTCTAAAAACTTTTTTTTGAAATGTTGTAGATATTGAAATTTCCAGTTCTAATATTCAAGTGACTTTTGAAAGTAAAGGCATGTTGTTTGATGGGTAATAAAAAATTTAAAAATAAAATGGAAAAACCATAATTGAAGATTTTAAAAACTATTATTAAAATGTATTAAAATAAAATTGAATAGATTTAGTTGGTAAATAATATTTCTTCGAGGAAATTGTATTTTTTATAAACAATCTTATAATCCTATATCAAAAATTTATAAATAGGTAATTGTTGCTACTTGAAATTTATTTGATCTTTGTGTAAATACTAAGAGGAAATGAAAAAATATTTGTTATACTGTTACGAGTTATACTAGGTGGAAAGTTTATTATTACGGCACTTATTATATTTTTTAATCTATTTTGAAAAATATGTCAAAATTCTAAACATCAATATATATTTTAAAAATTATAACATGTTGGAAAAAATATGTTTAAAATATTTAGTGAATCTTTCATACTTTTAAAGTAGTTCATTTTAAATATACATCACTAAAACCAAATCGATTTTTTTCGAAAACTAGTTTTGTGTAAACATTTTCATTGTGCCTTATTTTGTTTTTGTTTCTTAAAAATATAATCATTTTATTTTTCTAAAAACACATTCACATCATTGTAATGATACGATACTAATAAAATCTAAAATACTTATGATATTGTATAAAATGTACTTAATATGTGTAATTCTCAATTCGTATATTATACATTATTATTTAAAAACGCTATAATATATAATTCGTGTAATTATTTTCAGTTTCGAGTATAATATATGTTAACTAATATATGTAAAAACTAATGTATAACCGCACTTAAAAGTGTCATCACTGGGTGGCTACTTTTATCAAACTTTTTTTTTTGTACTTAATTAAAATTCCATTTAACCTTTGATTCATCAATCATCTTAAATGTTCATAAATTAATTTAATTATAAAAACAACACGTCGTTCTTTAAACTTTAACAATGTATACGTTAAAATGTAATTTAAATGCATTTCTGATTATGCTAAAGGCATTTAGTTAAAGACACTAATTAAAAATATTTGAAATGTAAGTTAATTATAGTTATTAAACCTCATAGTATATTAATTAAAAAAAGCTCAACTCAATTAACAGTTTAAAAGTCAGAAATTTGGATTTGTTTGATTATGTTAGCAGTTTCTACATTTTAGTTTTATTAAGTACCTAACATTAATGTAATAATATACTTACTTGTTTGTTTGTATTATTTTTTTTTTTTTTTTTTTTTTTTTGTAGCTGAGTTATTGAATATTAATTGCACTTAAATTAAATTAAAACGTTATATTATACAGTAATAATTTAATCAATTTAAATGTTTTTATATATAAATAAAAACAATTGTTATTTTATCGAGACGTATAACTTTTTATCACTTATTAATATTAATAACTTTAGCAAAGTTAAATATATTTTTATTTAATTTAAGTTTTTAATTTAAAATCGTATATATTAATTAATGAAAGTCGTCAATAGAAAAGTGTGGTTGTCCATCGGATAATGTCGAATATGTGATGTAATATTCATATAATCTCGATGTTTTCCCGAAAACAATTAAGAATCTATTCGATATAGGTAATCGACATCCATCTCACTATATCCTTTCTATTCAGTCATTGATAAAAAAGAATAACGTAAAATAAAAATAATGGAATACGACACTATGTATTAATTACTATTGAACATGCAATACAACACGATAGAGTGTTGAGGATAACGTAGGCTACCATAATTCTGAGTGAACACGCGTATTATTCTCGGTATTGTCGTGCCTGCATGAGTATAATAATTTCATAATAGGTTCATCGGATGTATTTAATTACTACAGAGTTCGTTCTACATTGTATTCGATAAAAAAAAAAAACAAAAAAGATGGAAAGAGAGAGAGGCAAAATAATACCTAGTAAAAAAATATAAAAAAATAAAATAACTTATCATGTCATTACATGAGATAATTTAATAAAAATAACGATATAATATTTTTTAAAAGATGTTCAGTAAACAGCCATATTAATATTCCTGTTGTATATTAACTGTGTTAATTTCACAAATGAAAATATATTTTTTTAATTTTTCATTATTGGCACAAAACTTTAAGTAAAATATTATCATTATAATTCAATCAAAGTACGGATAGCTTCGTCAATTTTTTTTTACGATATTTTAATATCTTAGTAGTAAAATAATATTGTGCACACAACAATAATAATTATTGGTAATTATAGACTATTATACGATAATATTATTATACTATTATTTTTTTTTCGATTTGGCTTGACAGTATCCATATATTTTCATTATATAATATGTATATTGTATATATATAAATATTTAAAACTTGTCAAATGCAAAATATTCTAAAATCAGGATAATGTGCTGTTCTCCTAAACTTGTCTCTAACCCAGGAATAATGTTATGTACCAGGTACCTACATAGTTATGCGTTCTATCTGGTAAGTTATAGCAGTTGTTACGTATTTACGACGTTAATGCCGACGTGGTCGAGAAAACTGTAAAGGGATTGCCAACAGCGTTTGAATCACTATAATATTAAACACCCATCCAAAGATGCAACGCTGTCACCTTAACAAGTTTTGACACCATCTAAAAATAACGATATGTATATGCATAATAATATCATAATCGATACGAACGGATAACGAGAGGTAAGTAACCGGAACCAGGAGTGGTATACTGGTAGAAACCTCACGATATCTTTGTCCAGCCGTTATTTATTATGATTATATTTTTAGTTAGTTTAAATAGATGGTTAACTTTTTAGTTACCTAATGGTTAAATAGTACGTTCCATGCATATTCTGCAGGAAATAAATATTTTCAATGCGAATATAAACATTAATTAAACTGTAGTTTGTACAATTATCTTGATTAAGTTAAGCCCCCTCACTGTCAACGTGATATTGTGTGACAATTATTTTAAGTTTTAACACGTGTTTATTTTTGTTTGATCTTATAAACTTCAACTAAGGCGTGATTGTTATCTATAATATTACTAATAACTTCATTTTTTTTCTAACAATTTAATATTTATGTTTTTGGTTTTTTTCTTCGATTTATAGACAAAATAAAATAAAATATTTTATACTAATCACTATTTGCATCGATATTTTTTCAATCTTATTATTTTTGTAGTACAATTATTACACAACACTTTTCTTATGTAATGCATATAATATCGATTCTTCATTGTTTTCTGTAGCGTGCGAAAAAATATATATGTGCACACTAAACAGTGAATACTACGAACTTTATAACTTTGTTACAAAAAAATTTATATTTTATTATTATTTATAAATTATTATAAGTGTTCAGAAAACCGATAATTCATGTAGTGGTACTGTGACAGTGTATAGTTCCGCGCAACTAGCGTGTCACTTTATGTATTTTAATATAATATTGTTATACGCATACCTAATGCATTAGAACGTTTTAATTGCTGTTCCGAATGATTAAACTGCAAATTTCCATATTTAATTTCATTCTATATATATATAGCTTAAATTAGCTATTATTGTGTTGGGCACACAGTAAAAAAAAGAGTGCGTAAATTTAGTCAACCTAACTGTCGTAATTTACATATAATATGAACTTCAAACGCGCATTATTGATTTAATATAGTAGAGTGCAGTTTTTTGTAAGTCAAAAATAGCACACTGATTTTAAAAACAAGTTTTAAAACAGTAATATACTAAAGGTATCTTGTTAAAATTATAATACTTAGCAAACACTATAAAACCATTAATATAAATTATTAAAGATGGACTAAAATATATTTATTTATTGTATTTAAGCGAGATGATACCCTTTTTAATTTTTATTACAATAAACGTACTTAAAAATTAATTACCTATTTTCAACATAAAATAATATAGGCAAATGAAATAACAATACTTTATGGAAATACAAAATTTAAGTTCTGGTAAAGAAAGGTAACGTTGGTGAATTCTTGAGTCGTTTCTACAAACTGTAAATAATGGATAGATAACTATAGGTTACTAATAAATAATTTGTGGTGCAAGTTGGAATAAAGAATTAAGCAAGGGATCTTGTATAGTTGTGTATATTTGAAGAACTTTAAAATTAAATTGTGATAAAAGGTAAGTAGAAGCTATTTTACCATACAACAAGCCATATAAGAAATAAAGTTTCAAAGTTCCTCTGTGATTAACTAACGAGATTAAGTCAATGATAAATGATTATGTTATAATGCACATATCACGACTGTCCTAATTCTAAAAAATGAAGAGTGATAAATTGTGTTTAGTAAACAAGAAGCTTGATAAATATAAATGAGAAGTTCATTAGAATGTAAAAAGAGGTTTATCATTTATTTTGAATAAAAATTGAATATTAATTGTATGTCATACGTAGATAATTATATTATATTCAACACTATTTAATAAGATTCGAGTGTCCAATGCATATCCATATTATGTAATGAAATGACCTACCACAAATTTAAGGTATTTAGATTTTCTACACACTTTTCCGTCCATAAACAATGTATACGATATCATTGTCGAGTCAAAAAGTTTTTACCATAATATATACTAGTATTTGTGATTCTGATGGTTAGATAAGTACGCAACGCGTGTAATCCGAAAACAATATTGTATTTGATGACAGTAATATGTATACTAATATGTTCTTTCACATTGTTTTTTCATATATTATCTCAGGAATAACACTATGGTGACGGTTTTTTGTTTTAATGATAAATGCCCCGTTAAAGACTATGATATTTTTGTGTAAAACATTGAGAAAAGCATCAAACACGTGGGTGTGATTATTGAAATGAAAAATTATTAAACACTATGGGAGATATCAATATTAATTGTTTGTCTGTTGCGTGTAGAATACGTCACAAATTATTAAACGCAATAAACCATCGTTTCCTCGCATTTCTTTCGATATCGTGATATTCCGAAAGTCGTGGTCAAGACGACGGTAATATCTGTAGTATCTGATTTTGAAAGCTCGACCGATAATCCCACAGAAACGCGTTATGGATTTTTCGATGAAGAGATGGGGCGTGTGTATCCGACGATAGAATTAAATATTTAAAACTCGTGAGCGAGACGGAAGGCGTAAAAGGCGTTGAGGCCCACAGCAACAATAACCGGACAGTTGATGACAAGTGGCGTGGCAGTGGCGACGGCTATAATAATGGTTGCCATATAGCTGGCCGTGATGGCATTATATTCTCGCCCCAATAGGACGATGTACGGGAATTATCGTCGTTTTGAATTACCATAAGTGGGATAATTGCGATAAATTGACCGCCGTCCAGGTAATATAATAAATTCCGACCTCGTTATTATTATTTCATGTTTTCGTGGTTACGGTACGTCGTCGTGTTAGATTTACAGACATTTACTATAACTGTTCTCGTTAGTGTTTATTGTACGCGCAAAACTCATAACCGTATACAATTATATAGTCATATAAGAGGTATAATATGTATATATGTATACAGTCATCATTATACAAAGTTGTGTAGGACAAGTAAAACAGCAAACAGACCGTGTTCGGTACTCGGTAGCTATCCTGTAGTCGGGTAGGCTTTTCGTTGGTGTTTACTGTAGCGATCCTGAATCGTTTATACTGTTAGATTACATTTTTTACCACAAAAACGTGCATGACAATCTGTACGTATAATTGCAGCTTCAAAGTTCAAGCATTTGCATATTTTTTTTGTTTCCTTTTTTTAGCTCTAGAACATCCCAATTAAGATACGAATAATATACGTCTTATTACTTCACGATGTCCTATACAACATTTTTGCATTTTAACAAGTTTTCGATTAGATTTGTTTAATTAAAATTCTAATTAAATAATTTTCTAACATAATTATACTCTCAAAATAGTTATATAAATGACAATCAAAAATATATTTTGTAGAATTATTTTATTCACTTAAAAATGTTTAAAATTAAATTTAAAAGTATTCGATATTTATAGAACTTATATTGTAATAACTCATAACTAACTTTTTTTTTCATAAAACTAATAAATAGTCTATCAATAAATAAACATTTCAAGTAAACATATAAAATTGAAAACAATAATTATACATCAAATTGTTGAAATTTCATTTTCCATATTTTTTAATTTGAATTGGTATTTTAGTGTAGCATTTCTAAGAGCTTATTAAAGAGTTAAAACAAAATTATTTAGTGCTATAACGTTTAAGTCTTATGTATGATATATTTGATGATTTCACGGGCATTCACATACTTTTTAGTTGTTGGAGAAGTAGAGACATTTAAGAAAAAACAAAAATAATTGGACATATGTTGATAATAAATGAGCATTTTGGTAAACATTAAATAAAGTTATGTTATTTAAACGCTTTAAATTTGATCTGAAATAATGCTTTATTTTTAATTTTTAATTATTTATTTACCTACATAATAAAGATTTTCATAGATTTGACATGTACATAATTACAAATAATTAATAGACAAATAGTTAAACTTCATGTTTCAATATACACAAATAAGAAGATTATTTCAAATATCTGATAATAATAAAAAAATAAATCCCATACGTTTTTACAATTTTGCTGTTGTCATAAAATGGTTATCGTATTCATAGAACAAACACGTATATTGTAAAATTTTGAAATACGTTTACGAGTTAAAACTATAGTAAAAAACTATGTAACTAATGTAAGTGGGATAAAACTGATGAAATGTACGCAGGAAAAAAGTGATGTGATTGCAGTTTATATATTATAATTTTATGTGTAATATTTATTTTACTTTCAGTTATAAATAGGTAATTATTTTTCTTTAAAAATGTATAATATTTATATAGCAATAAATAAATTTTGTTATTTTATCTATGCTAGAAAAAAATGTCATTAGCTTACGTTAAAAAAAACAATATAAATTTGAATAAATCATAAAATGTATTTGTTTGAATAAGAAAAGTAATCGCTCGATCTGTAAAAACGACTCAAAAATTCATCGACATGTTTTTTTAGTTCTTCCGACCGCATTTTACCACCCAGGAAGAGACCGCATTATTCTAAGAAATTGACTTACGGTAAAACAACGTTTCCTGGCTCCTGGAGTGTGCCGTTTTGAACAGACAAACACATGAACAGGACATTATTGTGATTATTGATTTAGTGTGGGTAGAATTTAAATTTTGGTTTATGTGGAGGTACTTTAACAATGGTTTATATATATATATATACCGTATTGTCGGTAGAAATGCAATTCCACATATAAATCGTACCAACGCTAACTAGCCAAAAGCCGCAATCGAATTTCTAAAAATGTCTTTGACTTTCATGGGCTGGGATAAGAATAAACTATTTACCGACTATGGAAAATCAAATTTGTTTCACAGATCTTACCCACTTCAACTATTCATATCTTTGTCTTACCACTTATAGTAGTCTCATAGTAGTTTATAATTATATTATATTTTGTTCCTTTACAGCGGACTCGCACTTTTCACCTCGGTAATCATACCATGTTCAAGCTAGAATACCACGGTCGAGAAAATCTTGATTTTACCATGTACACATTTCAAGGATATAACATAGCATATAACTATCAATATTATTCTTTGATAAAAAATAAAAAATATATGTATTTACCATGCACTGTATAACACATGATTATGATGGCTGGACAAAAATATTCACATTGTAAAATATTCACTTTTAATTTTTATTGATTTTAATTTATATTTTCATTAAAAATAAAAAAAAATTCACTTTATAAAATAACACAATTAATAAGATTAATGATTCACATGGAATTCTGAAAATAAAAAAAGACATGGTTAAACTATGGTTTATTAGTAATTGAATAAATGATTTAAATTTTTACTTTGAGTGATGATTAATTTATGTCTTATTTAATCATTTATAATTGCTTGTTAAGTTGTTTAAAAAAAAAAAAATAGCATTAAAAAAATAACGATTTTTAAACGAGACATTCCCGTTCCCGTTTGAACATGATGCAATTATTGCGGTATAAAAGTTAAAAGTGTAAAATCCGTCGTAGAGAAACAAATACATATTATACTAGGTATTATTGAAATCTAGCTAACTTAGAGATTCAACATACCATTGTACTAAAAATATTACAGTAATTACCACAACAATAACGACTAATTGAAAATCATAAGAATTTAAAAACGTCAATTATTTTTATTATAGTTAGCTTATTGTTAAAGTATTTTTAATTCGGTAGAGAATAATGTAATAACTAATAACTAATAAGTAATTATGTCACATAAAGTTATATTTTACTTTATCTATCTAATATTCTAATATAATATAATTATAAAACAATTATAATTCATACTGCCTAAATGATATGAATAAAATTAAAAACTACTGTTGAAAATAACTGTTCCAATAAAAAAATATATATTTTTATTTATATTAATATCGAAATGACAAATAATCAGTGTTAGTTTGGAATAGTATATATCAATTTTATTAATACAAAAACAAATTTTGAAGATAAAAACAATTATTATCAGTCGTTTTTAAAAAGTTAAGGTTAGTATAACTTACCAATCATTATCTCATATTATAAAGGAGCATGTAATCATAAGTAACACCTGTTGCGTACCGCTCATAGTAAAACCGAATTTCTCGATCTTCAACATGAACGTGAACAAACCCTCTCCTCTACTTACTTTCAAACAATACTCATCACCGATCCCTGGTTAAGTTAGTTAACTATTCAAATTCATCGATATGGCAGAAAAGTACAAAACAATAATTTATATACTGTTTTAATTTTTTAACACATTTCTGTACATTGTCTAATGTCTATAATATCCAACATAGCTGTTGCTGCTGCTGGTATTCATTTAATAAATAATAATAATAATAATAATAATAAAAAATTATCAAAACATAGTATATTTACATATCATAATAATAACATATTTTTATTGGTTATGCATATCTATATTGTAATAAGAATTACTAATTATTAATAATATTATCACACCTAATATTTAAAATATGTGTATCACACCACAAGCTGCTATCAAACTAGGTATTTTCTAATACTAATGTATCTTTTAAGACT
Organism: Aphis gossypii; assembly: GCF_020184175.1. Classification (NCBI taxonomy): domain Eukaryota; kingdom Metazoa; phylum Arthropoda; class Insecta; order Hemiptera; family Aphididae; genus Aphis; species Aphis gossypii. Next base: position 28,808,009 of record NC_065533.1, read on the forward strand.
AAATTTTATTTACCGATGTGGAAAATGAATTTAAATAAATAAATTTAAAATATGTCAAGAACAATAAATTATAACTTAATATTAACTAAAAACCGGCACATCCTATTTTGCACTACCACCACTCTATCTACAGAACATTATACCTGTTCCTCGAAAGATCTCAAATCGGCGCTTTTCAGACAATTTCATAATTGTTTTGGACAGCTATCTAAATATAAGTAGGTAGTTTAAGAACTTTGAAGATATGTATAAACATTGCTCATTAGTTTTCGTTACAATTTGTAGTAGCTTAACACATCACTCATATACCTTAGAAACTGTTAAGGTTTTACATTTTACGATTATTGTTTTTGAAGTTTCAGAAATATATATTCTATTACTATGTCTGAATAAAAACGCCCAGTGTTATATAACATATACAAACATGAAGCTAAGCATCACATAATGCCTTAAAATTATTTTCTGTAAAAAAGAAACAAATCAAACAACAATCAAAAATGACTTCTTTAAAATCAAAAATACACAATCTTCAGTATGGTTTGTTATATGTTCAGTTCATATAAGAATTTATTTTATTAATAAAATATGATATCATTTTACTTGAATTTCCATTAAAACAGTATGCATTTGATTAACCAATTTAAACATTAATTATTAACTATTTTACTAAATCTACTGTATAATATATAAATTTAGGCAACCTTTGCTTAAAATTTGTAATCGTAAAATACTTGTTTAAGCTTTATGTTTCGTATGTTAACTTTGATTTTGATAAACCTAATTGCACTATAGTCTATACTTTAATTATGGTTAAAATTATAGATAGGTAAGTAAGAAAAATATGAAGTACACTATTTTAACTTCAACTCAATTTACATATAGAATTCGAAAGATAAACAACAACAACCGAGATCAGCAAATAAACTAAAAAATAAACTAGTAGACTCCGATGGAGTCTAATTGAATGCTTAAACACATATGAAAATACAAAGATTAGACCTCACGGATAGTATTAACGAACAAACATTTTGACACAGAAGTTCTTTATCCACTCAAAGGAAAAGTCGTTTAACTCAAATATTGACTGTAAAACAGCTTTTATCAGAGCATTTAAGCACGTATGGGTAAACCTTGGTTATGCAATGATAGTAGGGTATACATAATCGTACACGACCATTGTGATTATACTTTGATAATAGTCATTTGTTTCATTGGCTTATACCTATAGATATAAATAATATATATATATATATAATATAAAATACGCATTTATCACACGATCTCTAACACGTTACAGATACAACAAATGGATCATTAAAAATGAAACTGAAAGGTATGTTTGCTGTATACCGAGTTGTGAATGTACCACATTGTAGGCCACTGTAAGGAATATATTAAATTTAAATTTAATAATAACTGTTGCATACAAACAATATCTTTTAGCGAAAGAGATCATATAAATATATTTCTAAGGATGATATATAATGTATTATATTTATATTATTACCTATAAGCGTTTTCTTATTTTACTATATTACACTAAATACTGCCAAAATTATAGAATATAACAAACTCATAAATATCGACGTGATAATATACTGATGAATTAGGTAGATGGCTATGAATAACTTAGTAGTCTAAATATTTTGATAATGTAATTATGGATAGAAAATATTAGTATTTGTTATAATAAAATGTTTCAAATTTTTACAGTTCATATTAAACAAAATATTAAACAAAAATAAGTACATTCGTTTGAAAAACCTAATCGTTATTTTACAATTGAACATATAATTTTGTCAAATTTGGTACTTAAAATACTTAGAAAAAAAATATGCAAATATGTAATTTGATATTTTCAAATGTTGTTAGAAAAACTTATATAACATTTTAACTCTACCTACGTTCATTGATAATAATATTATGATTCTTTATTGTGATTGGGTAATGACTCTAAGGTAACGTCCAATTTTTATCTTGTATCTGTAAACGTTGTATTATTATTTTTATCGATATACATAATTTTATTATATTTAAGTTATAGCCAAGCTAACTTACTGAAGTATGTACATTGTACATTGTACACTGACCAAGTCTGTAATTTTGAACACAGAAATAAGAACGATTAGTTAAAAAAAAACTTTTTGTTTATTACTTTGGAAGTTTAAAGAAGTTGAGATACATGAAAGACAAATAACAGCGGACTTAAGTAAAAATAAAGGTAAAAACCTTTTTGTACGAAAGAGTTATTGTTTGCGTTAAAACATTTTCTTCGTTAACAATTATAATGTAATTGGGACATATTTGACGAAAAATATACTTGTGCCAAGTATATTATAAGTTAATTGTTATATCATTTTTAAAATAAATTGTGTTTAACTAGTTTTATAATCATTAATAAATAAATATCCTAAGGTTTAAATAATAATAATAATAATATTTTTTATTTTATTCATTTTACATAATTACAGAATTTTGAAATCTCGAATCTTTGACTTTGGGAAATCATCAAGAGCAAAAACACAGAAATAGATGTTGAATGAATTCCAAACTAAATATGCATTCTAGTTCGAAAATGATTCTTAAATAATACAATTTAGTTCTTTTAATGTTTATTGTTGATACATGTTTAGGTTGTTCTGAAATATATATGTTTTTAGGTAATTTTTTTTTAGATATTAATCTAAATTGATAATTAACTAGTATATTTTTTTTTCACTATTCTTGATAATTTTATTTTAATTCTACATAATATTATTATTTTTGAATGTCGATCTATCATTCACCGATCAAACGTTAATTTTTATATACTAATATACTGTTTAGTGAATTATTTTAACAATCAAAATTAGATTTATCTTAATTCTGAATCATAAAACGATGTTTACAAATTTAGTATTTATAAATTACTTATATATATTATATTAATTATAAATTATATAAATTAATTGAATACACTCTAAAAATAATATTATGAACAAAATTCTAATCCTCAAATTGAACGTTTTTATTTTTATCGCTTTCAAAAAAATATTAACTTGTATACCTGTTATATTTTTATATACAAATAATATTCTATTATATTGAATATTACGAAATTAAGTTTTTTTTTAAAGCTTTAATATACTTAAAAACTTAAGTTATATATTTCTTTTAGGTAATATTAAACCTATGAAACAAACAAAAAAAAAAAAAATCCTATAAGAATTTTTACAAAATTTAATATCGTTAAAGTATTATATTAGTATTTTATTGAAAAGTTTAACAAATAAAATATCAAAACTTTTATACTTTTAACATCGTTTTGACTGTTATAAACAATTTTCACGACCAGATACACATTTTTTTTGGAGGAGAAGGGAAAGTGGATATAAAGCAGAAGGTTTTTTGATTCAAGCATTATAGCATATTACCAAAATAAGTGAAAATACGCGTGTATTATATTTTGTTTTGAAAATACGTTTAAAATTGACTAACAGACAAAAGAATACGATTGAATGTTTTTCCATAAAAAAAAAAATAATCTCTGAAAACGACCAACTTGTACATTAGAGTAAATTCATATTTTTTTTCGATTTGAAAAAAAACGTAAATTAAAATGAATAAAAAATGAAAAAATATCATTAACTATTACTACTGAGTTACAAATGGATATCAACCAATAGTTATATGGGCACGAAATTATATTATTAACATATGTAATATTTATATTTTATTTAGACTTATACAATTACTATTATTTATATCACACAAAAACAGCATGTATAAAATATAACATATCCAGCGGAATAGGTACCTAAGAAATAGTAAAAATTCCATATTATTTTATTAAGGATAAATGTGTGATCTTTATTTTTTAGAAACAAAGTTGATTAACTATTGTAAAACACCGCGTTAACCAAAGATAAGATATTGGCTTGAATTTAATAAAAAAAAAAACAAAGATGTTTAATTTGATTCTATATTTCTTGTAAAAGAATTAAGTCTTATATTATTTGTTTGTATCAATGTATTGTTGATGTGTAAAAATAAGGTTTTTTAATAACTTGAATAGCTGGAAAATAATAAAAACAAATTAATCTAGACAAAGGAGATTGATCAGCGTAAATGTCTAATTTTTATCTGTCATCTATGAAGGAGTGAACCTTATAAGTTTTGCATAGTTTCTTTATCTTTATAGTGAAAAATTTGACAACAAATTTTTTTATGAAAATAATATTTTTAGCCCTTATATCTATAACATTTGATTCAATGACACTCATAAAAATATGAATAATTTAATTGTATAATAGCATATACAAAATTATATAACAATAAAATAGTCATCAGTTGTTATAATTTAACTTTTAAGTATAATAACAATAATTATCAGCAATTTTAACTAAGTGCAGTAAATAAATAAAATGATAATGTTAACAAACAATGGAATACACTTCACAATACAATATATATATATATATCTTGATCAATTTATCTGTAACACATTAACTTATTTCATACTGAGAGCGGAGATTTAGATATCTAATATTATGTTTATAAAACTTCAATGAATAAAATAAATACAGTATTGTTTTAACATTAAGCTAATCCATTTGTTTTTATAATGCTGGCATAGTATTTTTTTTTTACAAGTGATACTATATGATATGGTATATGGAATACTTAGCTCCGAGATCAAAAAATGATTTCAAAATTGATAATTTTTTTTTAAGTCAAAAAGAACATTTTAAAATTTTATTATGTAATTGTAATATATAAGGATGAGGAACGTAACAAATCGTTACTATTCAAATCTAAATATAATTTGGTTTCCGAGTCTCGTCACTCGTCAGTCATTAGAGATTAATGCTAATAAATATATACATACAATATTAAGAGAAAAATTAATCAACAGAATGCCTGAAGTGTGGAAATCAAACACATGACTTTTATATCATGAAAATAAACCAACGAATTCAACATTATCTATACAAGACTTCTTGACTAAAAACATTTCAGGGATTCCACATCCACTATTCACTAGAATTTGATCACTGAGATTTATTTTATTTTTGTTTAAAATACTAAAAACTACCATCGAAGTCCAGAGATTTTATAAATATATATATATAAAAGATATTATATACTCAAAAACTATAACCATATTAAAATTATAGAAATTTATGGTTTTTTTTTTTTTTTTTTTAACTCAATACTCAAAATAAATAGAAACGGTAACATATTATTTTTAAAAAATAAAGTCTGTTAGATACATTATTATGTTACTACTTACTAAAAACTTATGAATTCTAACATGATTACATATTAACGCATTACCTACATTATTACCTAATAATGTTTTTTCTTTTACATTTCACAAACATATTCGCATATTGATTTCAGATATTTCGCTTCAGTTTCCAATATTCTGAAACCATTTGATGATATTTTAAACATTTTGCTAAACCACCATTATAGGTATGTATACGCGTCTATAAGATATAATCCTATTAGGAACGACGTAAAATGTTTAATATTCTCATTATAATAAATATTATATGAACATATGATTGTTATACAGAGGAAACTAATCTCGTGAAACTGTCAAAGTTTATGACAATATTAAATCGCTGCGTATGTATGTATAAATAAATGTACGTTAGTTTCATTAACAGTTTGAAGAGATTAAAGCGATATAAAAGTGCACGGACTTCCTTCCGACTTATACATGGGTACCTACATGATATACTATAATATTATGAGAGTTCTATATTATATTTATGGCATATTATTTTGTGTTAACATTGAATTTGCTTTTTTTTAAATAAATATTACTGTAATCTGATGGATTACTTTCATTAATGACGTGCATATAATGATATACAACTAGCGATAATTATAAAATATTCAATTTATGAACGTAAATAAGTTTTATAGAAAAAAAACAATGAAACATATATTCAATGATTCGATAATAAAAATGAAAATATAATATAAATAATCATTATAGATACAACTAACGAGTTTACATTCGATCGTTCGAATAACTTTTTCAATTGTATCAAAATATTGACTGAAATAAATTGTATGGAATGTTTGTGTGTTAATAAAACATATAGTCGATAATACAAAATTACCGAAATTTTAAGTATGAAAAATAAAGTACAACCAATGTAAAATAAATTTGTTTAAATTGAACAAATTACTTTGTATTACTTTGTCAAGCGCGTAGGTCACTCAGATAAAAAAATGTACGGAGTTTCCTTTGGTGATGTAGCCTATATTGCCTATAAGAACGACGAAAAAGAATCAATAAACGATACGAGATACTGAACGGTATACGTTACAAATAAAATATGATTAACAGATTGGGGAATTTTTTCTCTATTCAATAACACGAAAATCGGCTAGAAAATATTTTTATTGCGTATGTTATAAAAATATGACATTATTTTTTTTTACCAATGTCGACTAAGATGTTTGAAAGCGAAAAAACCTATTAACGTTGCTGCGAAATTTGCATAAAACTGTTATCAACTTGGAACTGTGCAGCACCCGTGTCGTGTTGCATATTATACAAACAGATTGTTTTCCATTATGAAAGTTACACGTTCGTAAGAAATATAGTATAAATAATGTAATATATATAATATATAATACAAATGGGATTGTAATAAGAGTGCAGATTTTTTTTTTTTATGTAAACACGTATTATATACGTCGTATTATTTGTAATGAACGAGGATAGTACATAGATTTTGAATCTTGACATGACGCAAATAGAGCATGGTAGACAGTATTACAACTGTATTCTTAAGTCCAACACTATATAAATAGTTATGTTAAATTGCAGTGACCTTTTCATAAAATATTCTCCAAAACAGAGACTATAAATTATTTGAACAAGCCATTATTTATAGATTCTGTGAAAGAGTTATTAAATAATATTCATGTATATTATATCTATTTATATTTCTTTGAAATACATTTATTTTGATACCTATATATTATAATATATGACGTATTAGAGCTGTGCTCTCGAGAGGGAGAACTGATTTTAGACAATGAACCATACAAAAAAAAATACTATCAGTCAGATCAGCGTAATAATTATTTTTAACACATCTTTCATGGTTATTATATGTAAGACATTCATATATATAACACAAATGAATAATCAAATAAATAATATTAAATTTTCAAGTATTTTGATTGGGCCAAAAAAATGTTATCGACACTTCAAACAATTTTTTCAGAAAAATCGAAAAATAAATTTCAGTGGTCTATAAATAACTCAAAAAAAGTCAAAATATTTTGAAAATTTAACTGTATATAGATAATACTAACATAAACATTTGATGAAAATTTCAAGTATCTACAGTGATTATTTTTTTAATTATAACCATATAAAAAAAATCGATTTGGTCGAAAACTGGTTTTGCGTAAAAATTCCCGTTTTTCTGTCATTTATTTTTTTTTGTTTTTCTCAATGTTTTTAAAAACTGTTGGAAAATGTTTACTTTTGACCTCTATAAACACCAAAGATATTCATTTTGCCATTGGAAATCACCTCCAAAGTTTGAAATTGAAGCACTATTTCGACTAATTATTCTGTACATAGACACAAAGAAAAAAAAACAGACGCCATTGTAAAATCTCTCCGTTCATAATCTAAAATCATCGTATTTTTAAAACCAATCCACAAGTATAATATAATCATATACAATTGAAAAGCAGCAAATAGCCGATGAATAAATATCCAATTTAATTATTTCTAATATTTTCATTTTATGTTAATGGAGAACGTCGTCATTACTTCAGTGGTATACGTGTTAGTGTACGTGTATAAAATAAATATGATGTTTTAATAATATTTATATGCATAATTTATACAAAATTTTAAATTTTCTGAAGAATCAAAAACGATATTTTAATAGAATTTTATGTTTCCAATACTCCAGATGTTAGCACATACAGATTTTTTCTATCAAAAACATTAGCAGCTCTCGTCTTTAAAATTATAATTTGGTTTGCTTAATGTACCGTAACTCTGTGCAAGTCGAACGAGCGAACCGTGAGCGCTTAAAAGTTTTATTCGAAAACTATTGGGATTCCGCCTATATGCTCACGTCGTCAAACTCCGTAAACGAATATTCCACGAGTCCAACATAGTACATTTGCTTAAATATACGATTAATGATTATATATTATTTTAATATCATATAACTCTGATGCAGTAGTAGCAGTATGTGTGGTTATAAATTGTTTGCAAACATAAAGTGCGTGAGTGTAACCTCTTTAACGCTTTTAGCAGCCAAATAATATTCTCAGCTGTTTAACTGTTCCATCCACATATCTAACTATATGAAACTTAAAATTCTGGATATTGTAATAACATTGCATTAATATTACACAGAGCGCTATTTAAACTTAACGTAAAATTTAGCTAAACCAGTTGGAAGTAAACTGCAGTTTAAGCCACGTGTCAAGATTAAGTCTACAACAGGTTGATAGTAAGTTGTACGTATTGTACTACCTATACGTACTCGTATGCTCAGTGATACATTATTGAGTAACATTATTATTTTAGATGTAAAATGTGTGATTTTTATTTTTCCAACCAACATTTTCGATGAATTTCAAATTAAAAATTAACGTGTAGTGTGGAACAGTGATGTATGTTATGGATTTAAAATTAATTGTATAAAAACTTCGTCGATAAATTATTAACTAAAAATTCTTCAATAAAGAAATCAGAACATTTTAAGTATTTATTCTGACTCTGCGAGCTACTTATTATACTACACACATACTGAGCCTTTGGTTATATTATTGATAACGATTTAAATCCACATTTTAAGAAAAATTATTTCGAACATTAGTGTGTGCTATGCCAGTAATTTAACAATTGGTTAAATATTATGAATATTATAAGTTTGCAAGAGGGTTTAATAGTCGATATACAATAGGAGTTGAGTGACTCTTTGCAAAATATACGTTAAATTTTACTATATTGATAAATCGTTGTATGCGAAAAACAATTCTGAGTAGAGACGGTATATTAGCTTATAACACCATAACTACCAAGAATATTTTATGATCATTATTCATCAAAAATTATATTTATACTATATTTTAGTATTGTTGGTTTCAGTATGATTTTTTACAAAGAACTAAGGTAGTATTAAATTTAAGTCATAGCTATAACAATAGAATATTTAATACATTTTCATGAATTTGACTACTTTGATGAAAATTTAAATTCTAAATGTTCATATAAAAAATAATTAGGCTTTTCGTTAGATTTTTTTTATTATTTAAAATAATAACAAAACTTATAAAAGTTCTTACTCTTAAAATAACTTTTTAAATCTTACGTACCCATAATTAACACTATTTGTATGAATTTTTAACTACAAAATAATATGCTAGTTTCATGGTGACAAAATAAAAATGTTATGTTTCGATTTATTTTTGAATTTGTATTGATTAAAAACTCTGTAATATATTTTAAAGATTTTGACATAGCTATACAATTTTTAATATAATTTAAAAATTAAAAAAGTGAAACTTATAATATTGTTTATAAAGTAAAAATATAAGCTAAAAAAACTAATCAAAATAGTATTTACAAAATTTTACCACGTAACTATATAAGAATAATATAAAATGTTGGTGACAATTTCAAGTTTCTACTATTATTTATTTTTAAATTATAACAAAATAAATAAATCACTTGTTGTCTGTTAAAAACTGGTTTATCCTTAATTTGTATTTTTCCCCTGATTATTAAGAAAATTATTAAAAGTTGTTTGTTTATCGTATGTATTTATGTACCCGCTAAATACTTAATAGGATCAATTTAATATCAAAAATGACCCTCCAATTTTGAAAATCAAAAATTTTTACTGCCCCGTTAGATGATGATAGATAAAAAAATACAGACACATCATTGTAAAATCAGTTTATTCATCATCAATCACAAACTAATAATTTTAGACTTAATACAGAAAACCATTATAAAAACTATATAAACCGATTTTACCCACTTGAATAATAAAATTTCAACAAAATGTTTTTACTATAAACAGAGCGTGTAATGGTTCTTCAAAAACGTAAGAAAAGTTTTTTTTTAAACATTTATTTAAACGATTAATATCAATTATGTGGACTAATAGTTCATCTCAGAGTTTTAGACCGTCAAAAACTTTTTTTAAACATTTCAGTTAGTAAGTTTTTATTAATTCAATCTTTTTTCATTATTCATTCTAATTATAAAAAGATTTTATTAATTAAAAGTTTAAAATTGTTTGTATTTGAGTGTATAGATACACACGTAAGAATAAACCCTATTTTCAGTTTTCATTTTGAAGTAAAGATAAGTTTCATCAAACGGTTAAATTCAAATAAGAACAAAACATAAATAATTTAAATGTATAATTAAACAGGAATTTTGTGAGAAATATTTGATCATATTGTTATCATAAGAACCTTAAAAGCAGCTTGAGACAGTCAAACAGACAGGTATTCATTTAAATCTAATGAGACCGAACCAATTAAATGATTTAATCACATTTTCGAGTGAAAATAACAAGCTTCTAGAATTTCAATTACAATATTTACAATAAGCTACATAATTAAATAAACGAGGTTACAAAAAATCGTTTTATTAATGTTTTTGCGATGCAGTTATAAAATAATATTTGTAGAATAAAAATAACAGTTCAAAACATTTTTAATAAATATGTTTTTTCGCATATAATACATATTTTAATAAAAATGTATCCATTCAATAATGATTTGATTATATATTATTATAATTAAGTTATTCATACATAACCTCGTCGAAAGTTTTCTATTACAGTCGAAAATCTTGAAAATTTCAAGATCAATAATTTAATGATTATATTTTTACAGCGGGGTATTCTACTTTAAATTTTTGGAATAATTTTAAAATTATCTATATAATATAATATAATAGTTTGATATTCAGAAAACACTTTAGTAACTTCTGTAAAATATTATTGTACATAAACAGATCTAATTAAGAATATATTAACAGTTTGTTTTTTTTTTTAACGGAACTTAAGTGAATATTGTTAATATTTATGTATTTAATTTCGTTTTACATCATAATAACTATAACTAAACAGTAAACATTAATGTAAAATGTAAAATCCAGATCACCAAAATCATTTGATTTTTATATTCGTGTATTACCTATTTCAAAAATAAATATTATAACAAATCAAGATCATATAAGATATTAACTATATAAATTAAATTTTAAACAATTAGTTTACTTTATTTATTACTTCCGGATAAAGAAGTTTAATAAAATCTATATAATTTTAAATCTATTCGATAATAAATTAATAAAATACTATTTTAGCAATAGTAAAGGATTTTGTACATTTTATTGTAAAATATAGTAGTATAAGTCATATAAGTTAACTAAAAATTGTAAAAAACTCAAGACAAAAACGTTGTTGATTTAATTTCTTGAAAATTTAAACTAAAATAACGAATAATTAATTTCAAAATTACAGCTTCCATTATTTTAGATGTTTTTTTGCATATATTTAATTATACGTTGACTATATTTGATGGACATGTATAATATTTATCTTAATACAAAATTCTATAGCACATCGAAGTATTAATAGAAATTTATTTTACGGTGTTTCAATTAAATACAAAAGTATTTAAATAGATCAATAATTAAAAAATACTATTTAGACTTTACATGTAGCATAACTTAAACAGTTTCAAAGTTAACACCATTGGATAAGTAGAATATATTAATAATGGCAGCATAGCTAAATTCGAGTTTTTAAAAATACTAACTATATTGCGTTTTTTTATGTTTGATAGGTACTTTAACTAGTCGATGTATTATAAAATATCTAGTTCAAAGTTTAAATGATATTTTATTTTTTAGTTTAGCCTAAATTTTTAATTGGTTTATGTTATATTACATTTTCAAGATCTTAAAAATCTTTAACTAAAAATAACTTAGCGATTTGTATGTGTTTCATAAATGTTATCAACATTTTAACGTCTAACATTCATTAACAATTTGTCAATGTAGGTTTATGTTGGCCAAAATGTTTAAATTAAAAACCATGAAAATCACTCTGCGTATAACAGCGGAGTCGAATTTACCTGAGTTAGTACTGTAATTATTAATGTAATTAATTTGGAAGCACTGACAATTAATAATATAGTGATGATAATGGTTCATTGTATATCACAAAATGATTTTAATCGAAGGCGGTTCTCTAGTCTATAAATTGCTAAGGATATTTCTTAATATTATATTCATATTGCTTTATGTAATTTATTTTTCCATTAACTACTCATAATTTATTTTGTATTAATTGTTGCCAAAACGTAGCTTTAATCTATATTGTTAATTAGTACAATATATTTTATATTTATACGATAATATTAAATTAAATTAATTAGTAACTTGCAAGTCGATAGTCATACCGACGCGACGCGCGACGTGCCGTTGAACAGTGTAGATGGTTTGTATTTTTTTACAATTTATTATTTATGAATAATATTTTCTTTTCAATCTAAATATCGAAATCAGTACGAGAAAAGAATACTATTCTTCTTTTAAATCTTAGTTATTAAAATGATTTTAATTTAATCAACTCATAATAGTATAATAATAATTAATAAATAATAATCAACGTTTTATAATTTAATATATTTTTAATTACAAAGTAAATATCCAATTTTCTTGATTAAATATTTATAGTGTCTTTAACAAAAGTAAAATTATTTTTAAAATAATATTGTATCTAAAAAAAATGGTGTAAATATTTGATGAAAAATTCGGGTTTCTATCTATATAAGTATTATCATTTTACATTACTTTTTTTTTCCTAATTCTTTTTGATAGAGCTAAAATTATTTCTTTTTGCTTCCAGCGGCTACTGTATTTCAAATACGTTTAATTATTATATATTTATTATATGATATTTTGGCAGCACAAACTACCCAAAGCATAAAAACACAAATACAATCATAAGATATACGATACATTGACTTCGACTAATGACTGCAAAAGACATACTTACATATACCTAGTACTTACGCTATCATATAATGCTTATGGAATTAAATACATATAACGTTAAATGTCTGACAGGTTATAGTAGTAATAATATAACTTCAGGAGTAATTATTTTAGTTGAAAGGATTTTAGCAGTTTAGTACATCATTGATTTTCCCTCTCATATAGCTATTCTTACAAAGCTACGAAAATTAATTATTTACACATCCAATTGCATTTGATTGGGTTATTAATAATATATGAGAGAGAATTTATTCATGTTATAAAACATTAAGGCAAAAATATTATCTAGGATACTTAATAGATTATTATCGATATTTTACACAGAAATAACTCATTTTTAAATTCAAATATCAATGAAATTCTACGGTGTATCCTAAATTATAAAATATATTGGTAATACCTATTCTTAACTTTAAGTTTGAAATAGGTCAATTCATTCTAATACCCATTGTTAAAGCAAGGTAATAACATAAAATTGGAACTGCCGAAACGCAAATTTAGTACTTACTATAATATATCGTGTGGGTTAGAGAGATAAAATAGTAATATTGTGTTGAAATCATCTTAGAACACAGTTAGAATCAGCATTTGGAAATATGTCAACTCCAACTATATTTCAAATAATTTAGTGTGTGTAGAGTTTTTTGACAAAATAAGCCAATCAACAAGAAAATATTGCAATACAGTTCGACAGACGTTTTATTAATTGATTATTAGATCAAATTATTTTGTTATTTTTAGATCTATAATACATTTATAGTTAACTATTACCTCATCTTACTTGCTACTATAATAGGTATAATAGATAAATGTCCTTATATTTGAAATGATTATTACGATCTATTTGAGATTATTATTTTATAAAAGCATCCATACCAATAATGTCGTTTATTATTATTTTTTTTTCTTGTTAATAGAAAATAAAAATGATAAGCAATAATAATTAATAACAACAAACTTATTGATTAAAAAAAATAAAAAATTGCTATTTAATACGACTTACAAGTATATTGCATCATATTTAGTACCTATTTACTTACAATAGAAAACGTATTTCGTGTATAGTATGTTATAATTATATACCTATCTTATTAAACTATTGTTAAATTAATTGTGTACAACGGCTTTCTTTAATATTTTTAGTATTAAAGATTAAATTCTAATATTTATTATAATATTACTACCTATAATAATTATTATTATACATATTGTTAATACTACTTTTCTCAAGCATTGTCAAACTTATAGCGTTATCTAGCGGATAATTTTAGCTAAGTTGGTGCGTACATTTTTCAGCAGAGTGCGCTTCATTGTTTGTAAAATAAACTATTATGTATAAATTAATACAGTTTTACGTAATTTTTTTTCAAATTTATTTAATGGTAGTCTTATTGACGATAGCATTGTATTGTCAAATATCTTCACTTTGAACATTTAATTATGATATATAATATTTATGTTATAGATTATATGTATATTATACATTTAAACAATGGTATAATTTAATTTACAATGCTACATGACTAAATTATACAAGCTATAAAACTGTTAAAATTATTTTAATTTTTCGTTGATTTTTTATTATTATTATTATTATGTTTAGAGGAGAAGACAAGCATGTAATTTAAATATCATAAAAAATGTGTTTTAAGATAATAAGTAAATGATTTTATGGTAGATACCTACATATGTTTTTGTAATGTAACTCAGTAATTGATACCAAATATTAATATTATAATATAATACATAAAAAATTTTTGGTCAATTTAATTCTGCATATTATATTTATTTCAGTAGTTGCAGAGTTATGGACATAAGTAAAGGATGGGTTAGATACTTGAAAACAAAGTATCTATAAGTATAAGATACATTCAATGAAATAGGTAGGTAATGATTATTCGGGGATGCACAATATACTTGAAACATAATAATTATAGTACGATATAATATTGTAATATTATTGTAAAATATATTGACTTTATTATAGTCACTGATCTAAGTTATTCAGAATTATGATATAAACTTAATACCATGACATTATAATAATAATAAATTATTAAACAGTAAATGTATTAAAAACTTAGTAAGGCTGACTATAATTTCAACTATTATAACTATTATTATTATTCTATAAGTAGCTACTAGCTACAAAATAATTCGTAAATTTTCGATACTTAGACTACAAATGTTGAAATTCTAACTTTAAACAACCATAGAAAAATACATATTATAACTATGATATTATTTGAGTTTTTTTTAATTGTTAGATGAAAAACGTTTGAAGATCCTTGTATTCAATTTTCAGGCATATAATTATACCGTGATAATTATTTTATCAGCGTTTATAGAAATTAAAAGTAAAAATAACTAAAAATATCAAACATCAGAAGTTACTCGTTTTTGAACAATAAAAAGTAAAAATGAGCATTTTTTCAAAAACTGGTTTAAAGAGAAAATTTCCGTTTTAAGTTATTTTTTTTTTTTGTTTTCTTTGTTATATCGAAAAAACCGTGAATTCTTAACTTTGATCTTAGATGTATAGACTAGATCTATATACAGCCAGGGTAAGAATATGATCAGGTAGCACGATGGATGTGGTTAACCAACTTTTTCAAAGGTAACCTGAACGTCGTTACTTGTTTACAGAGTGTTGTGTGGATTAATCGAAGACCAGCTACATGAAAACAGACACAAATAAATCCATTCACACCTGGTCATTTAGTTGAGCCTTATTTTTGAATATAATGTGTTACTCAAAACCACCTTCAAATTTTAAAACCGAAACATTATTTCCACTACTTATATAGTGTAAAAATAACATAATACCTATAATATAACAAACATCATTATAAAATGAATACGCCCATTGCTCTGACTAGAGTATAAAATTATGAAATAAATTATTATTTTTCAGACGAAAAAAAGTATATGAGATATACACAAAAAATAGTAACTAAGTATTATATACTAGATGACATTTCAAAAGATATAGAGGACAGATGTACGTATGTATGATATATATATTTTAGAAATTAACCGCATCCTTGCACAAAGATAATTCTATTTTTCTTTATAATTAAACAAAATTTTAAACTTAAATCTTCCACTCAAATTCAAAAGTCCAATACTTCCATATTGTAGTAAAATATATGATAAATATATTATACTAAAATAATAAAACTTAATACTTATTTATGAAATCCATCTAGTTACATATATACGAGTATGACAGAATGAAAATGTACGTGTGTGCGTGTAAAACGTATTTCTAAAATTTCATTTACGATAGTTCGTAAACGGATGTAAAATGTAAAATTACAATCTCTCAATTCTCATTGGTATGTGTATAAGGGTGAAAACACGTATCTTGGAACGTAAAGTTGCGGTGATCGAGGCACCGGATAGTAGTAGAAATGTTAGTTAAGTTTCCGGGTTCATGCTTAGTGAAATAATGCTGACGTACAAATCTTATGTGAAAGTACTTCCTTTTTGGAAATCGAAAATGTTTACTAGAAATTAATTATTTCCCGAAGTAGTTTTATCGTTATTATGTGAGCATAAAACTGAGACTTATATCATGTTTCACGTAAGAACATATTATGGTTTTGATTTTTAAAATTTATATTAGCATTTAAAAAGTGTTAAATTATAATTTTTAAAAAATGTCTAATATTGTTCGTATTTATATAGCTTTGTATATTTTTTTTATATTTACAAGTTTCTAGATTTTTACGTTATATCTATTTATAAAATATTTGGGTATTACTAGATACAATTATTATTGTGCTTTGTGAAAGTATGTGAATTTATAAAAATATAAGCTATTGTAATTTCAGTATTTAAATTTATCTAGTTTTTAATTTGATTTTAGTTAATTTCACCACATAGGTATAATACAAAACAATTATTTAATATTAAAACAGAAAATATTATTGGAAATATAAAATGTTTATCAATTTTAAAAACAAATATACTTTACACCTCTTTTGGTTGAGTAAACTTCTACTTTTTCCCATGTGTTTAAAAAAATAATTTAAACATTCGTTGTATTTCCTAAAATAATGACTATGGTTTATGATAAAATGAAAATATTGTTTATATCATACTTAATAGTTATGACAGTCCCGAACCTGACTATATATTTTTAACTTCCTCAAAATCCACATTAAGTTACAAAGAATATTACATAAATACTTAATTTTTCATTTAATAGGATATATGAGTCAGTATAAAAGCAATTTTCATATTAAGATAATAATATGGTACATGAATATAATATTTTAATAGCAATTCCAACTTGTTTTTTAAGTAGGAAGATCAAAAACAAAGATAAACAAATTAAAACGATAATGATAATGTTTTGAGACACATTCGCTTAAATTATTTTAGATCACATTTTAATGATTGCCATCAAATATGTAGCCTTAAACACTTTATATTTATTTTTTAATACAACGAGTTGAAATTATTTATACACGAATCTGTGCTATTCGAGTAAAATAAACGAACCATATTATAATATTTAAATAATGCAAATGGATCCAATGTGCGATATAAAGTTTTTTAGTGCGTCAATTACAAAACACCAAAGTTTTGTTTTGGGTAAGTTTTACGCTGTCAAAGTATTGCCATTGTAAATCAGACCAAATACTTACGCCAACGTTTTAAAATAAACCTTAGGTATCTGTTTAAAATTGAAAATAAAAAATGTAATTCGACTGTATTTATAATACAACCATATTATATCTCATACGTAGGTATATAATATTTAATATTTATTGCAAATAAAAATACAATTAACATTAAAGTTATAAAGTTATTTAATTTTGTCAAAATAAATTATTATTTAAAAGCTTACCAAATGTCTACTTTTGTTATAATATTTTTAAATTTATTGTATAATAAAAACCCCATATAGATGTTATTAACGATACAAAAGACCTATATAAGTATTCTAGTATAATTAAATGTTGCTATAATGAAGAAAATATATTATTGCAGGTGCTTGTACACCTTTAGGTTGTTGGTTAATGTGAAATGCGTTATAATGAAACGAGAACCACATTATTGAAGTATAATGACATCTATGATGTTTTGTTGAGTGTTATTTACTATTTTACATTCATAAGTTCATATTATTTTTTTTTTTTTTTTTTGAAACAACGTCAACGATGATACTATAATGTGCATCTAATTAAATTTCGATATTATCAACAATTAAGAAGTTTTCGATACACGTCCAATGATAGGTAAGTACACTAAACACCATTTTAAGAACAACCCGAACAGAATTCTGACTATCTAGGATTAAATGCTAAATTTTACGTTATAATAATTTAATAAGTTTTTATATTCTAAATTGTATTTCTCATACAAAGCGCCCGTGATCGCATGGTTTGATATTACTGCGTTTATTTATTCAACGAATGAGCGAAATAAATTATTAAAGAACTAATTTAAAGGAATCGTATAATTTAAGCTTTAAAGAAAATATTATAAAATAGTATTTCTGGTTTTCTTCTCTATAACATTTTAATCAAACTGAGTAAACGTAAATGATTCACGCACAATAAACTTGTCACGGCATTATTTTTCGTTAGAAGGATTATACCTTACCCCACAGCACTACTGTCAAAACATTCTTAATTTATGAGAAAATTAAATATTTCATATTTTCACTTAAATTTATACATCAGAGGAATACTCGTTTGTATTTAAGAAACATAAATAACTTCCGGATAATAGATACAGTATTATAATAGTCCTCACGCCTCACTGAATATTCCTATAAGGAAAAATAAATGGCCCGGATGAACATTGTGATTACTAAGTTTAAATCCAATTCTCTCATTTGACCCGTCAATGGTTAAACGACGTTATTGAAACCTTTGGATGGACATTTGGACGTACGCATTATATAATCATCAAACGGCTGTAAATTGCTCGACGTTATCGATCTATCCTTTAACCTCAAGACAAAATTTCGTTTAATCATAATAATATTATATGTTTCATATTTGATTAATATTTCAAAAACAAAAAAAAAAAATGAATTCACTATTCGTCATTCTACTGTAAATACCTACTCAATGCATTATCATATCTAGCTGTTTGCAGGACATTTTATTTTTTGAGTTTTTTCAAACATGGGTAACCAGAAACCTTCACATCAGGTGTCCGATGATTATTTCTAAAATTTACCGGTGGTTTTATTCCTAAAACGATAGTGCCAGTAGATACAATATTTAGAGATGGAGCAAGGATGAAAATTGCCTAAGTTAGAATTGTTTGGCGTAGGAGGTAGTACATTTTATTGTCGATGTTTTATCAAATATTGTTATAAGATACAATAATTGTAATGGATTGTATAAAGTGGCCAATGATAAAATTATAACGTGATTATATTATTATAGTACTCTAGTTAATTCTGCACGACGTTGACAGCGACTAATTAAGAAATTCCAGTAGATTTACCCTGTTTAAAACTCCATTAGATGTAAACTACAACAATTTTTAAGACAGGGATTTGCTTGGTTTTGAAGGTAAAATATAAGTCTAAAATTATATACAATTATACAATAACTATTTTACTTTATATAACTAATATATATTATATAAACAATAAAATATTCTTTTTTCGTAAATAAATCCTTGCGTGATCCCGTTTTTTAAATTTAAAACTAAAAAAATTGTCTGTTTGGATAAATGAATCCAAATTTCAGAAACTTCAATACAATATATTTCGCCATGAATCATATTTAGATAAATAACAATATATATATTATGAAACTATATTTAGTATGTTTTTTTGTATTCAAAAATACCAGATAGGTAATTCAATAAAAACTCATTCAGTACTCTTAAAAGTGTTAAATTATATCTTAGATATCCATAAATGGTAGTTGTTTAAATTCGTCTTTACTAAACCTTGAATCACAATTAATAACACTAAGTTGAGATAAAATAATTTATGATTTTTCCATTATAAAATACCGAAATGAAAAATCTAATTTGGTGTTTTTATATACCGCTTTTCATTCTAAGTTGTACCTACGCATAAATCCGTTAATAAACCGACTTTACTCTTTCAGAATCCCCGAAAACTTTCAGAAACGTTTAAAACGAAACTAGACTAGAAATCTTCTAATGTAATCCGTCAGATGACACTACTGAGTGTTTGTTTCAAACGTCTTGTTCTTGTCTTATTATACCAAATAAAATTACCTATTATACTTGTTTTATTTATATATAGACTGTGATTTTGTTTTAATAAAATTGAAAAAAATTCGTTAAAAAAGCAATGTTTATTATTCATTATATAATTAAACAGGTATATTTACTAAGTACTATAATGTTGATAAGCAGTTTATTTAATTATTGTATATAGAATTATATATTATTATACATTTTTGTAAAATTCTGTCATTTCCTGAGCTGAATAAAATTATTATAATTATTATTACCATACTTTCAATACATCGGATATTCGTTAGTCGTTATTATCTATTATTGGATAGCCAAACCGAAACATGTTTTTGAGTCAGTATGGCTCATTTTTAACACACATATTACTACTATTGTAGTAGTAAATCGCAAGTTAATGCATTTTTGTTTGCTTTTATTATTGTATAATATATATATTTGTAATATCGTCGTTATCGTTTTAATTACCTATCAAAACGCAAGTGCGTATTTTTTTAGTACTCTTGTTGTTTTAATTTGTGAACTATTTTATAGCTATTGCATTTTTTATTATATCATGTTCACTAATCGACGTAGACACGAATCACTACAAGGTTGTCAGTAACTTATAAAATACTATATGATTTGTATGTATATATCAGAACTATGTGCTAATCGCAGTGATCTTTTTTTTATTGTATGCAATTGTAAATTAATGTTTTAACTATTATTTTTTATTTTATTATCTATAATATAATATTTTATACAAAGATGATTCAATTACCGTTGTCCACGTGTGTGTGAACTTTAACATTGTTTAGGTATACAGGTAGCGGCTGCAGGTCAGTCTGTGCACTGACACAATTTGCGATTAATATTGTAGGATTTTTTATTATGAGTTCCTTTAATTGTTGTGCCAAAAGAGCTGAAGATTACATCATCTCCGCATTATTATTATTTAAGTTAAAAAGGGCTAAAATTTATTATTTATATCTTGAAATTACACAGGTCACTGTATTTATTTTTTAGTGTTTTGTGTAATTTTAATTGTTAATTACACCTACCTACAAAAACAAATAGCACCTACTTATACGGATATACCAAATCGTTGTTATAATATTTTCATAGTCTCATTTACACTGACACATGAACACAGTAACAAATTTATTTCACTACGTAGCAGATTAGTTTTTTCTCGATGGTTCATATAGTGCATATAATATATATGTACACTTATAAATCGATCCATAAACTTATGTGACCTAACCACAAACCGGGTTCACAGACTCACAACTTATTATTATTCGTTATCAGCTCGCACTGCAGTCATCAAATATAAAATAAAAATCGAGAACTGAGTGGTATGGACTTGCAGCATATCGTGTGAAAAAAATCGCACCTACGGTGGCAGGTTACCGATATCTTAAACGCATATTATGTGTCATCACTGCTGAACGCTTTTGACACTCTCGAAAGTCGATCGTTTTTACGCGAACACGCTCACTCCCAGATAAAGTACGCGTTTATTGCAATTTATATTATATGAAATAAATGTACGGCGGTCGACGATGCCGTGTCGTTTTAAAACATATTATTCAGTTGCGACGGAAACGATGTTTCCGGCGCGACACGTTTGGAGCGCGATGGCCATCGCGGTGTACGTTTGGCGTAGTCGAAAAAAAAAATTCACCGACAAAAAAACGCCCCGAACAACAAGCACCACCACCGCACTACTACCGGAAGATTTATATACGGCGGGAAACGGGTGTCCGGAAAAATACGATCGTGTCACAACTGCCGCCGACAATAAGTTATCAGACGACCGGAAATAATATACGCGAGCACACACGCACACACGCACCCGGAATAGCGTAATAATATGTATAATACGTGTCGTACACTATATTTACGCGTGTACGAGCTAAACAGAGGACCAGCTGTGGTAGTTCCAATAACATTCATCATGTGATATTATTATTATAACCAGACCCGCGCACGCCACTGCACGCGCCGCGGCCGCTGTCCGACGGTCACACGCCACAGCCGTTCGAACGGTGTTCGTTTTTGTCATTTTTTTTTTTTTTTGTTTTTTATTAATTTTATTTTGTTTCGTCGCTGTTTCGGTAGTGTTTTTTTCCCCCTTTTTTGTTTTTCCACGCTTCCCTCCGCACGAACACGCGCACACTTGTGGTTTTAGTCGCGAAGTAGCTGTCATTTGAGTTTTTACTCTCCGCGGGGTACCGAAAAACAACCGTTTCTCCGCGGATCGAACCGCCGCCGCCGCAGAGAGTGCCAAAGCATCCCCGAACAGCTGGGATTCTCATTACCATCGATTGCACGCAATCACAACCTTTAAACGTAATTTGTCAACGACTTTAGCGAAATTTCAGTTTCCCGATGTGTCGAATTTATTATTATATCGTTATTGTGATTATCGGTGTTGCGTATTTTAATCCGACAGCAATATTCGTCACAAACATTTGTTGTTTTCAACGCGTTTTAGCAAAGCAAAAAATATTAAAAACGTAATATATTTATACACTTTGTATAATACATTTTTACTGATAATATTAGCTACGTAGTATATATTATAATATAAATCAGAGTTGAATAATGGAATGAATTCAGAATGCACTCAGAGTGTTAATATTATAATAGCAAGTCTATGTACAAAAGCGTTTTATTTTTCTGGTAGTTGGTGACGATGGGGTGAGGGTGAAATTGGATTGGAAGATTTTTGAGATTTTTGGAGGGCTAATCCTACCCCGCTGCCTATACTCTTGGTATTCATGACTACTTTGCATACCGTTGGACCCTCTTAATGTATTCGCACGTAGTTTTTACGAAAAACTTATCCCCTAACACCTCTCTGAAAGCAGAATCAAAGGCGTTACAATAATAATATTAGGTTTTTTTATTATTATTATGAAATGGTTTTTACTCGTGCCATTTCAATGCGCGATCACGGCGCATGTGGAAACAGTCCTCTATAATCCCAAATCCGATTATTGTACATACATGTATTATTGATAATAATAATTATTATTATAAATGATTGAAAATTATTTTAGTTCACGAGTCATCCTATACACATTATGACAATAGAAGATAGGTCAGTATAATAATCTCAATTAAGTATACAATTATGTACTCATTATATAAAACTTAATAATATTCGTATCAATATTATTTTATATTAAATTATTAATTGTCTCGTGGACTTGTGGTATATTATTTCCACTTCGACTATGTAACGATAATTGTTATTTGTTGTTTAATCAATAAGAGTATAATTTTTTATAAAATATACCTTCTGATAAAAATAGTTTTTTCTTTGTTGATGATACTTAACATGATAAAAATTAAAATTACTCAAGTTTATTTGCTAGTTGAATATGGGATATGATATTGCGTATTAGCATGATGGCAATCGTTAACTTACAATTAGTCTGTTGAAATACTTAGTTACTTACCTACTTCCCAGTTTTTTTGTCATAATATATAGGTAGATGTTGTTGAAATTAATTGTTTAATACAAAATTATTCACCAACCTGATCCTGAAACATAAAAATACATCGTTAGGTTACAATACAATATACACTACAATATACAAAATACAATATGAGTATTAACAACTTATTCCATAAAAAATGATCAGTAATCCTGTTCTATCAAACATTAAATACTTTAGTAACGTCTTACAAAAATTTGATAATTTATTCAAATAGTGTCAAAGATCCCCTTAATAGTATTATAGTATAGTATCAAAACGGTACTAAAGCTCATATTTTAATACACATTACACATATAAGTATAAAAGTATTTTAAAATAGACTAAGCATTTAAATATTTTATAGTGTATCTATTACGTAAATTAAATTATTATAGAGTCTTAAACATTTTTAAAGGTTATCTATAACATGTTCCATTAAAATAAATGTATCCGGTCTTATAAACTGATAATTAAAATAAATTAAGAATCTAAGTAGTCCTAAGTGAACATTTGACTATATTGTACATTTTAAAGAAAACAAAATAGTGAACCATAATTTCAAGAATTTAACACATTATGAAATAAAATGTTTGTACTGACTAACTTGAAATGAATACCATGTTATATTTATTCAAAAGGATTAGAAATTATTATGTTTTTAAAAAATGAACATAATTTTATTCAAAAGCCATGACAATATATTCTATATTTAAACTTGTTGACGTCACTTTTGAGCTTAATGGATACCAGCGACAGTAAAGAAGGTAACGAATTAATATAACTCATAATAGCTAATGTACCTACTCGTAATATTGTTACCACATTAGTATAAAAAAAATCTATTTAATATATTATATTTCAAACAGATCGAAAAAAAAACAGTGTTGAATACTAATTTATTTTGATTGTAAAGTGTAGGTACACATATTACAGCGCCAGATTCAAGATGACAAAGTGAAAAAATTAAGAAAAAAGTAGGAAAACGTGTTACGCGAAAATGTAATGACTTTCTACGTCCTTGAGTGTTTTAAACTTTTGGTCACCAGACGGCTTACGTAGAAAACCTTAGCGCCGCACGACCATAAAATAAATCGAGAATTGTGATGCTTGAAATTACGAAAATAGTTATCGATAAAAAAACGTTGATGGGTGTAAGAGAAAAGAATTCCAGAAAAATGGCCACCCTTGACAGGTTGGAGATGTAATAAAAATAATCCTCACCAAAACTAACCTCCGGACAAGGGATTACTGCATGACGCTCGTCTTTTTGTGACATCCTTTTCATTTCTTTCCTACATCAAGCTAGAAACACACACACACACACACACACACACACAAACAAACTATACATCATATCTTATTCTCGTTCATATTCAACTGTATACAATTTTTTTGTTGAAAATAATAAGCCTTAAATACACATCTCAATGCACGTCTGTTCGCTTTTCACGTATGACCATTTTCTATGCATACGCAAAAATGAAAAATTTGATGAAGTTCTCAAAGCAAACGATAACAACTAAATCAATGATCATATACTTAATTATTATCTGAACGGATGTAGAGTAACATATTCAAAGTGTTCCAAATTAAGATATAAAATTAGAATATTATAATATAATCAAATAAATAATACATAATTAAAATTTTTTTTTTTTATTCATACTATATTATTTTAAAATTGTAACATATTTTGAAAAAATTGCATAATAATATTATGCACGTGAAGTTTGATTTTTAAAATTTTACAATAAGCTGATTAAAATTTTAAATTTAATTAAAAACAAAAATCTATATGTAATAAACATAAAATGCTAAATAGTTTTCTATATTATCTGATGGAGTGTATAAACGTCAATACAACAAGGATTTAGGTTTGAGATTGGTTTTTTACAATTTTCAATACTATTTTTAACAGATTTTTTTAAAATTATTATTTCAAATTAAATTATCCATACACGTTTAATACAATAAACTGAAATGATAATAAAAGAAGCAGGTTCAACAGAAGATATTTTTTTTTATATTATACTAAGTTGTTCAAATTTATTTTTCGAATGAATATTATAATTCATGAAAAACTAATATGGAAATACATATTATAAGTTATATCTTTTCTAATAAACCACACTGCAGTATCTAACCCAAGGGTGATTCTCGAATAATCTACAATAATGCCGAGTTGCATAAACTAAGTCACAACTAAGGGACCATTAACTAACTATTGGTTCATTAAATATTAAGTGCTTACATATGTGACCCAGCATAAGTATTACATACCTACCTTTATATTATATCCAGACAGTAGATGCATCGTTACGAATGATATATTAAACACAAGTTACCGTATTGACGGTTTTTGCGAAATCCCGCATAATGTAGTTTATACTAATAATATAATCATGTTTTAGGCTTAAGTAATATGAGATAGATGCATATTGTAATACATTATTAAGGTACATTTTTAAAACTCTTTTATAAGTTTAGTTTAGGGTGTCAAATTTTAAATACGAAACAAGAATGCAGATTTAATACATTTTAATATTTTTTAATCCATTTAAGTGATTCGAAAATAAAATAATACGTTACATTGCAATAAACTTTACCGGTAACACGCAAAAAAGTAATCATGTCCTTGTCTTTGTAATGTATGAGATCAGTGGTTCAATAATGACGGTGAATCGGTAAATACGCACAGGAGAGTACTATATCCGCGTGACAAATAACTGCTAACTTACGGTACACCGGAGAACTCTCTCTAGCCGAATTTTAGATGTATAATCAAAGGGGTAAAGTTTGACTATATTATTATTATATAGCTATTTGTGTTTTGTGAAATTTTTATTTATTAGATATTTCGTAGTTTATCACGCAGCGATGTGACAAGATACATTCAATTAGCATATATACATACAGATAGGTCTTAATTTGAAAGATTATCAAAATACAAGTAAAGATACATTTTTTAGAATTCATCTAGATGGTGGATACAGATACAAATACCTTAAGATGCATTTAACAGATAGACTATATTCTTTATAAATAGATACCAATATAATATTAAAAATATTAAGTTACAAACAAAAGTAAAACAAATAATAAATAATATAAGATACAATCATATTTATGCAATAATTTTATACTTAAATTACAACCATTGTGAAAATCAAAAATAATAATTCAAATAAAGTAAACAATACTAAATTTATGATGCATCATAGTTTAACACGTTTTTTTTATAAAGTATCTATAGTTATGGTTCAAAAATACAAAAAAAATATCCACTGTACATTAGATACATTACACTGTTTGCGCTGTTAGTATATGAAAACATTTCTATATCATAAAATTCCGATCATCTTATGTCTTTATTATTATTATTATTATTATTATTATTTAGACTATAGAATAGATAATCTCCGTACTCGTGGATTTACATTTCTTGTCTGTACAAAAAAATATAAGACAGCTGTACCTACAATACACGCTTAGGTAGTATCGAATACAATATTTTTAGCAGACACCAACATTATGATTTATAAATATGGCATATAATCTAAAAATGCTAAGCGATCGTTCAATCGTTGTATGTATTTATGTATACATTTAAAGTTAACGAGACGGTTTTTGGGATAGGTTCTGTTCACCATGACAACCGAATTGAAGTAAAAATATCTTTATTGTTTTTTTTTTTTTTGAGCTAAAATATAAATAAATAAAATAAAGGTTTATGGGACGCACGAACCGCGACAGGGTATCGAAACATTTTTTTACAGTAATGCCATCACATTATTTGTGTTGAACGCAGCAAGTAAACTATAATGTTATGTATTGCCGGTAGGGTCATGCCGTGTCATGATGGGTGTTTTTTTTATTTTAATTTTTTAGTCGGAAAGCAAACATTGCTATGGTCGGTAAATGTATTCTAATATTTTTGAGTGCGCCGTTACTCGATTGAAAATCACATGCAAATTATTGAAAGACACGTTAAAAATATTCCGAATAATAATATATTATATTTTTGTTATTACCTATTCAAACTGAATTTTTAGTACTTAGATACCTACCTATTATAAATATTATTCATGATTATTTTCCGTAAAACAAAGTGGAAAATAAATGCATACATATAAATTATTTTTAACATAAAATAATCATTTATGTAATAACTATTTCATAACTCCTATAAATTATAATATTCTGATAAATTTGTTTATCATCATAACTTATATCAACTAATCGATTCAACTGCAGTACACGACGTATTGTAAATATTTATTTTAATAGGACATTTTTTAAGAAGATTAATTATTTAAACCACAAACTGCATCTTTTTTTATTTACCTATCTTTATACCTGATAAAAATAATGCATATTTTATTTTTAAATCTTTTCAAATATTAAAATAAACATTTTATTTCTTTTAATATCTTTTTTGATTATATTGTTTTTCTATTTGTTTTAAAACTTTTTTTTTTTACAAAATTCATAAGACGAAAATCAGCGAGTACCTATTTTAAATAATTCAAAGGCTATATTATTATTTTTTGCATACTATTATAATATGTTCTTATGTTCTAAGGTGTTCAATTCATTTCATATGGCATTGCTTGATTTAATGTCACTATAATAATCAAAAAATTTCAAAAACTTTTATTTTACATTTTTTTCCGGTATTTTATAGAGTATGTTAAATCTTGTAATCTACAATTTTAACAACAGTTGTATACATTAAACTTTTGATATAAAATAAAATTAGTACGTCATAAAATAGTTTGTTTTTAAATTATTTTTATTGTATTTTGCATAATTTTAAGTGCTTTTTTTAGAGTTTTATAAAACTGAAAATCATAACTTTAGTTAATATCTTCTGAATTTAATATAATATCTATTTACCTATTGCATCGTCTAATTATTTATTAAAAATAATAGTAATAATAATTTATTCAGTATTATAGTTTTTAATGAGAAATACTTATATTTTTAATTTAAAACTGTTTTGCTTTTGATTAAAAAGTAGGTTAATTTGTTATATATATATATTTATTTAGTATAAAATTACTATATAATTAAAAATATTCAAAAAATCCTGGTTGGGGATAATAAGATGTCCTC
This sequence comes from Aphis gossypii, assembly GCF_020184175.1. NCBI lineage: Eukaryota > Metazoa > Arthropoda > Insecta > Hemiptera > Aphididae > Aphis > Aphis gossypii. Next base: position 28,836,869 of record NC_065533.1, read on the forward strand.
TTAAATTTAAATAATCTATTCTATAAATTCTGTTTATTATTCAGAATAAAAAATAATCGTTAAAGTTCATTTTTATGCAAGTGTATGTGATAATACGTGTCAATTATATATTAATGGGTCTTGAGCTGAATTATTAAAAAGGTTTTAGGTAATTTATTGATTCATTTATGAAGGATTGAAGTGGGTATACATTAGATATTTCTGAGGAATAATGGCCCTTGATAAATATTTTGTTTGCTATTACAAGATAACGTGCCTATATAATGCATTTGTGAAAATTTTTTCCATTCACTAACCAAAAAAATAAATAGACCATTTATCATTTTGTATCATTTAATAATATAATAATAAAAATATTAACACTTAAACGCTCAACAGTTTAGCACAAAACTATTATTATAAAGCGTTAAAAAAGTTAAGAGAGTTTTTTTTTAAATATAAAATTATAATATACAGTACTATAAATAGTACCTACAAAAATATTTTTGGTTTATTTATTATGCAATAAATGATGTTTTTTTTTATTTGATTGACGTTGTTTCAATAAGAAGGATAAGTTGTATTTTATTAATGTTACCTTACCATAATTTTACAGCCGAATAATTTTCCAAAGTATATTTAAGTATATTACCCTGCAAGTAACTTAAATTAACTCATTGATAAACTTGTACGTGTATTAAAATACAATCAAATTAACTTACAGAGTGAATTGTTTGTTTTATATATAATTACCATTCGGCAATAAAAATAAAAATAAATGCTTATGACGCAATTCTATCAGTTGCAGTAGAGGTATAACTATTTATACAATAATAATACTTAGAAATCTTAAAAAAATAAATGTCTTCCAATTACTTATAAATGGGGCAACAAAATTGTAAATCTTCATGGTTTTATAAAAAGAAAAAGAAACGCTCGACTTTAAAATACCGATGGAATACAAAAATACAAATTTAGTTATATATTTTTATTAAAAATAATTAATTATTATAATTTGTTGACATAGATATTCATCCTTATTTTTTTGTTGACTTGTTTGGCAAACCGCAAACGTTTCATGCTTGTTAAAAAAATATACGGATAGCCAGTTTCTTTTTATCTATTTAAAATATTTTCAATATAATATATTATTTTAATCGTATAAACGATTTTACATTTTAATAAAATACACTAGTGTAGAGTGATGACATTTTTAGGATATTTTTTTTGTACTTTACATTATTTTGGTATTGGTATAATATATTAGTTTGTTAATATTGTGAGGAAATACCTCGAAATTAACTTTGTCGTTATATCTACCAATATTATAATATAGTACTAACTTCAAACATAATAATGTTACAAACTTTTGTGACGGAATGCTTATCATTACAATCATGTAGATAGTTATTTAATAGATGCGCATTGTGTATCACCATAATATAACGACAGCGGTGTAATATAATGCATTGTCGGTGAAATTTTCTCAGACTTTAGGAAATAACAATAAAAGGATATTTCAATTTTAGTATAGCAACTGCTGTTGTGTACAATGGTGGATTCAGACTTTTGAGCCCAGCAAAGACAGGAATTGTTACCGACTTTAAAATATAAACGATAATTTATGTACCGTAAATACATTACTCTTACCAGTAATAATTAATAATACTGAACAAATACAATTCTATAACAACAGCTAAAATAATAATTCTTATAATAAATGATATACATTATTATTATTATACTGAATGTATAATATCAACTATGCATTATAATATTTTCACAATACTACAAATAACATCCACTATTTCAGTATAAAACCATCCAGTATGATATATTTTGATAACTTTAGTAACTTAGAATATATAATATATATACACTATATGTAGAACAAAACTGTAACGTGCTTTAAAAAAAAACTTACGCCCGAAACTAGATACCCCCTCCTTATTCATTCATTTAATCCGATCCTTACTGTGAACTATATATACGTATTTTGTTTTGATTGTTGTAATTATATATTATGTTATTTTAGGTACCTGCTATACCCTAATCATTTATCATTTTGTGACAGTTTTTATTACTGAATTCGAGATAGGGTTGTGTGACGAAACTGATACGATGTATAATATAGACATTTACGCGTAGCGAGAAAAAAAGAAAAAAAACGATTTCTGTGATAACAGCCTTGCCCGTCCTTCTAACCACAGTTAAACGAAGTTATTTGTCATTTCGACACTATCGTCTTGCAACGTAAATCCCATAGATTTTCGTCCCCTATTGGGCGGCGAATCGTTTTCAATTATGCATCCGATGCCCGTTTCGAATAAATAAATCGTCAACTCCAACGTTAAGTGAACGCATCGAACGAAGAATTATAGCTTCTTAAAATATTTACGAATTGCGTGATTTATGCGCGCATATCTGAGATGTGCTGGAATGCTCACACCTGCAGCCGCGTATCGCTGTGAACAATTCGCCCGATACCTATTATATTTTTACAACCATGTTTCGTTAATATTTCTCGGGTTCTGTTGAGGTATTTTTTGTTATTATTATATTATTTATTACGTGTCGCGTTAGCAGCAAAAACCTACGTTCGAACGTACATAATACTATTACACTCGGAACAGTCAGAACCAGATGACTGAAATATATGAATTAACCCCTCACCATCCAGTGTCGGTCTTTATTTTTATTTTTATTTTTTTTTTTTTGTTAATACAATTATATTTGCGCATAATATAATAACGTTTACAAATTAACATTAATTAAACTTAAAAAAAAAAAAAAAACGTAATATTTGAATCTGGCAAAATTTTAGGATATTAATTTTGAAAACCAATATTGATTAATCTTTATAATTAATTACCTATATATTAATATGATTAGTTTAGATGTTTGATACTTCCATAGAATTAAAAATTAACAACAAAACGATAGTTTTTATCATAATAGGCAAAAACATTGGTAGGTACTTAATTAATTATAGGTAATCAAAATTAGTATTTAATATTTGAATCGTTTTATCTTAAGTTCAATTACTACTGTTTTTATTGAGGAATATAATTTGATATTTTATACATTATGAAAATCTCCCATTTTTTTTTTCTTTAATTTTTATCGATTCTCTGGAGCTCAACCAAAAAATGTCTATATTTAAACATGAACTCGTGAACAATATAATTAATTAGCTATGTTTGGTTATATATTATTATGTCGAGTAGACACCTACGATCATATTATTATGCATTTATTACGTCTCTCATGATGTGCTGAAATCGCATTATATTCCTTACACGATGCTCGGGATTGAAACGATTCACCGTTAATTAAAGTTAATATATGTCGGCTTATTCTATTTGAATCTTCTAGAGTCCACTTTTCCCTGTCCAAATCAATAATATTTATACAATATCTGCCTCCGGTAAGGCTTGGTAGCCATATAATATGTCGTAATAACAATAAATTGTATTTAACATAATATTATTATTGTAAATGTGTATGTTACGTTTTTTTTTTTTTTTTTTAATCATGTTCGTAGATTATAATGTTTTATATACCTATAAAATACATAACAAATTTAGAATGTTTTGGTCTGGAAAACTTTCCTTTTCGAGTAACAGTTTTACATTATATTATGCGTGTGTATTCATGAATACCGTTTACGAATGGAACGTTAAGATTTGTTTCCGCACAATGCGCTTGCAATACAAACTGTTTAAGTAAACTTAATGAAGTACCTACGTTCTGGCGCAACGAATTAACATCGTTTACGATTGAATAGGTATCTAAGGGATTTGATATTTTGATATTATTACTACCATTGTTATTAATTGTATTGTATATTATCGAATTCGTAATAGCATACTGTTCTTCTTAAAACACATATTAAATATATTTAATAAAATAATTTATTATACAATACTTATCATTATTGTACTAGTGAATCGTATTCAGTAACAATAATATCTTTTCAGTAATTTTACATTATAATTTGTAGTACTATTAAGATTGACATGATTATCTTTTTAATTGTCTGAAATTAGATAGTTATAAAGAATATTTTATTTTATTATTATAATATCAAAATTAAGAAGTATACAGACTTAACTATAGCTTAATAAACGTTAACACAGCCAATACCAATGATATCAATATTGACAAGAAACACTATTTTAATCTGGTCAACGCCAAGTCTGTAAACAATAACTTATTAAGTATATTTGTGAATCACATATTTCAAAGATGTATATTATAAATTATAACTATAATATTATGTATACTTTTTCCACTGGAAAAATAAAAATTAATGATAACAAACTGAAATATAATAAAAATGGTAAAAATTACTTGATTAGTATTTACTGATGATTGTAAATATAAAATAATACAAATAATAATTTACATACAGGTTGTTTTTAAATTTAGATTTCTTATTGTAACTTACTGTTAAGTGCATAGAGCAGTCGTTCATATATTTTTATAATTGTTTTTATAATGCTTATCACTAATTTATGATTCGATATTTAAATTGTTTTCAATGACTTTTGTCAGAGTTATATTTTTAGAAACAAAGTAATTGTAATATTACTGTACTACAAATTACTCATTTTAAGACAAATACAAATGCCACTTGCTACATGATAAATTTCAGCGGACACACTTTTGATACCTACATAATAATTGTATCATTACTATAGGTACTCACATCACTGCTAGTAGAATTTTCAGTGTATATTATAATAAATCATTCTGCTAAGTATATGCAAATGTTTCATCAAAAAGTATAATTTTTAACAAGGATTTATTTTCTCTTGTTTTATAGTAAATATTATTGTTACAAATATCATACAAGAAACCATTCTTTTATTCTAAGACTACATGCAATAGATATCTACCTAAATAAAAAGTATAATGGCTGGTAATATTATTTACCTACTCTTTTCATGTAAAGTTTCCTTTGTCACATTTTTGTATTTTCATTGATGATATTACGGAGGACAAGATCTGATCACAAAAGTACAAAACATATTACTATAATTCTTATACGTATATAACTTTGCAGTGGATATTTCAGTTACTTATTTAATTTTATATGCCAAAATATCGTAAAATAATATAGTATAGGTAATAATATTATAAATATATGGCTAATTTTTTATCATTTGTATACAGTTAAGAATTAGCTATAGCCTATAGGTGATATAAGTAGTTTTCGACGGAGTCGTTATATTTCTCTTATCAAAGACACGGTATTTAACGATTAATATTTTATAACTTGCTTATGACATCTAAATCCTTTACGTGAATAAATCAAATTATTTAGTTTGTATATATTAGTATTTTCGTTTATGTAAAAAATTTAAATTAAGTTTAAAAAACTAAAAAACGATAATTATTTAAAAAATTAAAGATAAATTCCCTCTGCTGAATTTTGCGTATTAATTATATACTCCGACATTGTGCATGTTACAGAAGTATATGTGTTAGGTACATTTAATTTAGTTGATAAACCATTGCACGATTGCACTTAAAATAAATCTAAATATTTTGAAAATTTAGTTATGAATTATAATCTACGCAGTAATGCAAAGCTTCAAGTTCCTACGAACAATAGGGTTTTAATTATAAAACAATAAAACTTAACTACTTTTAAATGTTTCTTAAAAAATGTTTTGAATAGATTACTTATAAAAAAAAAATAATGTTTTGACCACTATTTTTATATTTTGCTTTGTCGTTTTTTTCGCTTAACAAACATTGATATGTTTACATTATAGAAACAATTTAAAATTAACAGAATAAAAAATGTTAAATAATAATTTAGTAACGTTATGTTAATATTAGGGTATTTTTATTCTTACTATGGATGAATTCTGATATATATTTCAGTTAAAAATTAAATTTTTAAAATATAAAAAATGTATACTAAATTAGTTTAATCTAAAGCATAATATTAATTTTCATGTAATTATTTAAATATTTTAGTTATAAATATTTGTCGATAGATTTTTAATTTTTTTGGATAGCAAAAAAAAAAAAAATGTTTGATTAAAAATAATTGATCATCTTACTGAAATAATAAAAATGAATTAATATATTATGTATATGTAAATATTTATTTACTCAAATGTAATATTAATTAAATATAATTATATTTAATTCATTATTGTTCAACATGATTCCTTCCATAGTAATGCAATTAAAATAAAGTATCATCTGGACCTATGCTTTAAACAAGGGTCCTATTTACATAATAATACATACACAATATACGCACATAAATATTAAATTAAATTTATTTTAATTCAGAACCACGTGTGTATCTCTGATATTAATTAATACACGTGTCAGAATATAAAATAATATTCTCTGATCATTATCATATTCAAGAATTTCTGTCACAAAATATACACATATCTAAACACTTTAGATATAATTGCAGTTGATAATTTATTCAATAAATAAATGTAATATTTATGAACAATACATTGAACAATTGTACTATATATTCTGTAGTTGGCATGGTTCAATAATAATTTGCAGATTTCATTCAATATTTTACTTAAAGAGCAAGTATTTATTAAAATAGGTATGACATAATGAACTTTACTTTTATAATAATAATTTTAAATCAATTAATAGAAAATATTTTATTTATATACAATTTTAAAGAATTATGATTATTTTAATTTCTTTGTCGATAATAAATGAATCTTCGTTGAAAGTAAAAAAAACGGTTAAGTAAATTCATGTGTAAAAATAACCATATATAATATAATATATTGAATTTTAGGTTTTCAGAAAAATATATTTGTTTGTTTTAGTAATTATTTTCAAAAAATAAAAATTGGTGGTTGTTCACCCAATTAGCAAAATAGCAAATAATAAAAAAAAAATTGTTAATTTATTAATCGCATTTACGTATTAAAATATATTATTATTTTGTATTTAATGCAAACAAAGTAAATATTTAAGATTCAAAATAAATAATATTTTATATTTATTTACAGTACTATCGATAGATAAATACATTTTTAACTGTCTAACATAAATAATATATTTTTATATTAGAATTAAAAATGGACTGTTAATATTTTATAAAAAATAATGTAACTTATTTAAATTTAGTTATTATATTTTCTATATATTTTTTATAATATGAAATAGTCAATCAAATTTAAGCTTATAGTGAAAATTAACACTATACATTATAATTCATGTTATGAATTTATGATAAAATAACTTTTTTAAGATATAAATAAAAGATAATAAAAATGTATTTAAGTCTTAACAATTATTAAAATATTATATGATGTAGATATCCTGTATTTTTAAAATGTATTGTAATATACGTTATTTATATAAAAAATGTTTTATGAAAAATATGTATAAATGATTTAAATTAAATACCTATGATTTGTGAATAATATACTTACAAATTATAATAAATTAAACATCATTTTTAAAACAATATTTAAAAAATATATATAAATTATTTGACGAGAAAATTCGATATAAAATTATTCAATTTAAAAATTAAAGGTATTTTTTTTTTTCATTTTAAAACTTCAACAAGATAAAAAGGTATTATATAGAGTATGTATAGTAATAATCCAACATTTTTTATTTATTTCAAATACAAAGTTCAATATTCAACATGATAAAAGCTATGTAGATTGGTTATTATGAAAACATGTGTTTTTTTATTAAACCAATTAAATTAATACAATTTTAAAACTTAAAGATATCGTAATAATAATATACTTCAGATATATGTATAATTTTATAATTGCAAGTATAATGAAGGAAAATAACAGGAATATACTTTAATAATCTTGTTTACAATATTTTAATACTTTAATAATTATATTAAATATTTATTTATTCATTTTACGAGCATAATATCTAATAAAATACAATATAGTATTGATAATTTAAGTTACATGTACCTATAAGAAAATAAATATAACATACAGTTAAGTGTACATAAGTGTGAATATTAACTCAAAAACAAAACAAATGAAAATAATAAAATAAATTAAGCTATTCATTGCTCAGACTCATAGTAATATCTAAGGTATTGTTACAACCGTAATTGGTTGTATATGATTGGGTACAATTAAATGAATTAGGGATCGTATAAAATGGGAAGGAACCATAAAATTTAATTTGAGAGCAAAGGAACATTAACAGCCTCGGCATGAATATTGAGTTAGCCTTTTCTTAGTCTCAGATCATTGTTGGAAAGTAACAGATAATGGGTTTGAATAGTGATTTTTGCCGCTCCGCACATTAAGGGACACCTAAATGACAAACACTAGAAAATTTAAATATACTGTTCTACACGAATAATATAAAAACTATTGACCATCGGATGGTATCTTTATACTGTACGATTGAACATAATATACGAAAGTAATCTATGTATGTGTATTATATATTTATATATTGATCTGAGGTGGTTTGAAAGTATTCTATTTAGGGGTATAAGATATATAGACGCCCATCTATTATCCATTCATTCAATAGAATCTATGGTAAATAATTTATGATCAAATGTTATGCTGCATGCTTCGTATCAGCTACAGCTATTATCATAGGTTACTTTATTAAAATTTAAATATTTTAAATAGAAGTTTAAAAACACCTAACTTCTAAAAATACTGTTAGTGCACTGTTACATCTTTTAACAAAATCGCTTCTAATATTGATTGGTGTATAGCTATTGTCTATTATACATTAAATACATAAAAACACTGTATTACTATAAGTCTATAACTTATCAATTTTTAGTAAAAATAGTGACCAATCAGATAGCTTTATTCTGTACTAAAAGTGAATCAAATAAAACAGTCATTATTCAGTACAATTTTTAAAAACATTTCAGTTCATGTTTTCAATATATTTTTTGTGTTACCTATAATTAATGATGGATACAAAACTTAGTGGTACAGAAAATTGAGAACTAAAATAAAATAAAAAAATAAAAATTACATAACAATACATTAAATAACTTAAAAAAAGAGAGAGAAAGATGAAAAGTAAGGACTTTTATTTTAAATCATAATATATATATATATCAGTTTTACACAATATATTTATGTTTATATATAAAATAGATAGGGATTTTGTATAACTATATATATGAATAGGGTATAATTCAATTAAATCTCACTACAATGTCATTTAATATATATATATATAATATATATAGGCTAATTAAAAATATAAGATGTTTTTAAACAAGAAACTTATTAAAACTAAAAAAAACATTGAAGATATTTTTAAAATCCCTTAAATTTATTTATTTCAAGAATAACATTTCAGCTCTCAAATACTTTATGGATGTTACACGATAATTAGTATAAACGTTATAGTAATATTAAGTATTAAATGATTGAATTAAATTACGGCTATACTGATAAATTATTATAGTTATTGGAACACATTTACTTCAATTGATTTTTCATAAGTTATATTAATATATTAATAAATATGTATATATCCATTCATTCAGATTTTTTCGTTATGATTATCTTAAAGAGCATTCAAACATTATTGCATGTAGGTTAGTATTTTATAAAATACAAAAACATATTTAAAATGCAAAATACCTATATAATATACATGTAAGTATCTATATATAATGAAGTTCAAATTTATATTTGTTAACCTTATGAGTTTATAAATATTTGAAATCTGTTATATGTGCTTGGAATCAAAGTATCAATATTGAATCATTTGTATGTACACTGGACTATAAAAATATTATTGTTTTGTTTTTTAACGATTTGCATGCAGTATGAATTATTATTTAATATATTAAATGGAATGACATAATTTTAGATTGAGTTATTTCCCTTTCTCAAACTATAAACAATAATATATATCTAGTATGTATTATAATATAACATGCATACTGTATATAATATAATATATATTTTAGTTAGCAATGGTTGTGTTTTTGTTTTCAGTTTTGGATCATTATTTGTTTTTTGTGACTTAGCTAATCCGAAGTTTATTTACATTTTGTAAATGATGCTTAGCAAAGGGTTTCTGAGAAGGAAAATAGCAACTTAATTCATTGTTGACGTGTATACCACATTATACACATGCTTGTTAAAGAGCATAGTTTTATAATAATTTATAAACGATACCCAAAGTTTAATCGTTATAAAGAGCTACCCGTATCTTGCACTTGTGGTGGTCTACAACGGTTTACCTATATTATAACGGTGCAAGTTTTTATGGTATTTGTTTTAAGCCCAAAACGTGCCCGTATAGGATAATGCCCATATGATTAAATACAGTTTACTCTAAAAACCCAATATAATCAATATGGTTTCTTACAGCTAGAAAGTTAAATGGTTTAGTAAATTTTACACCAAACGTTATTTAGGATCCTGAAATTGTTGGATATTAGGTCGAAATGTTGTTGTATTGAATTAAATATTACCTATAAAGTTCTGTTTTAGAAAAAAAATAAAGCGTTTTGTTCATAATTTAGTTTAAACTATTAAAAAATGTAAGTTAAAATATTAAAATATATCGAGTTATCTATTTATATTTTTTTAAAACAATAAAGAACTAACAAACAATAATACAATAATTACATTATATTATATTTCATATTATTTATTTAAGTAGATTAAAAGTTTAAAATTTTCAATTTTTTTTGAATAATTGCTCACACTGAATGTTTTAATTTACTAAATATAAATTATATCCTATGAATTAAGTAACAGACTAAAATGTATTTTATCAATTACTTGTATAACTATTCATAAAATGTTTGTAAATGACACATCAATTATAAATAAAGATTAAATGATTAATAGCAAAGTATTGTAATTTAATATAGAAAATATATTCTATTTTATTTAAAATTTAAAATAATAGTTGTACATTATGGTATATATCATGTGTATTATAAAAATAGTATTAATAACAAATGTGTTAACTCTATCGTTATTATAATGATATAGTTCTTAACTATAATTTAAAGAATTAGACGTAATATTTTCAACTTTCTTACACTTTTGTAAAATTATCTTTAAAAACTATTTTTCTTAGAAAATATATTTTAACAAGCAGTCAAATTACATACTTTTCGTATTTCAATTAAAATGTATCAAAATTTTTAAACAAATCATCCATTTATCAATTCATAGAGAAAAATAGAAATTATTCTCGCTATCATGAAGTTCCTTAATAATAGAACTATTGGAAAGAATGACCATACTTGATCTCAACCGAATCAATCCGAAAAGTATGTTTGTTAAAAGTGCAATTAATATTGTTTTCATGGAATTAAAATTTAATTCATTATAATTTGTTATTAGATATCTCTGCAAAGTTAATTATCGATTAAAATTATTATAATTGAATAATACAATATTTATATAGTTTTAATAATAGTTTAAAACCATATTATATAAGTATCTATCTAGTCAATTGATTAGTATAAAAATGTATGCTAAATAAGTTTTTTTTTGATTAAAAATAAATACAATTTTATTAGATTTGTACAACACATATTGGTTATTTTTTAAAAAAGGTATTCTATAAAATTGATATACTGGTATTGTGGTGTTTCTGATCATGTAGATTTACTTTTTTGCAGAAGTACGATTTCCATTAAATACACATGTAATAAATGTTTTGATTGTGATAGTCTGTGACTTTATTGATTTTTTTCATGAAATATACTTTTATTTATTTTTGTTTTAATTGTATGTATTCATATTTTTTTTCTACGAATGACTTTTTATTTTTTTTGTTATGTAACATAATGTAAATGGAGTTTCTCTAAATAAATAAATATTATATAATATCTACTGTCTGTCTTCTCTCACTGATTAATGATAATGATTTATTGTTATTTATTTATTATTTTTTTTTTCTAACAGTAATTACATTCGTTCTGTTTGATTATAACACAATGTTGTTTTTACACTGTTTGTTTGTTCATATTTTTATAGTTATAAGCATTCATCAAGTAAAATATATTTTTATGTATTTCATTTTTTCTGTATTCTGATCATATATTTACAAAAAGGGTTGTTTCTATAAACATAAGTTTATATAATTAATAGTTATAATATTTAGTGAAAGGTATACTAACCAATTATACTAATTTATTTTACTGATACAAGAGCTTTTTATGAGAAACAAAATGTTAATATGATATGTTAGAATTGATTTGCAGAGATTCGATAGAATATGTTATTGATTTGTTGTTTATCTTATTTTTATTATTTCATACGTGCATAATTTCTCATTTTTTCGTAGTTTCATAATGTATGACATAATAATATGAATATACATTTTACTTCCAATGACAGTCCATTACATGTTCTAAACAGAATAATAGAAATGATGAATTGCATTCAATTTTATAAATGCTCAAGAAAATGAAGCTTGTTTATGGTCACTTATACTTAGTAAGGTTGTTTCAAATGCAAATTTGACATTCTTAATAAATTGTTGGCCTCGTTATTTACAAAAAAAATAAAAATATTTTACAGTGTAACGACATTTTTGTTTGAGCCTTATTTTGTAAAAATACAAGTGACAAATATCTGATACAACATTATAACCTTATTATAACTTACAACACATCGTATGCATGAGATAAATTCAATCAAAAATTATTCACAATCACGTTGTTTATAAAAACGTAAATAACGGCCTGGTAATTACATAATAATTGTTATTTAGGTAGTTGTTTTTTTTTTTTTGCAATTTAGACGACTTAAATATTTATAATATCTTTAAATACTTAATTATGACGTACACATAAATGTTTTTCAATAACGCCATGTATAACTTGTGCCTGTATGTCATGTCATGAATAAATAATAACCATAATAATGATAATAATAAAGTAATATTACACACTTTCAAATGTTTTAGTAGAATTTAATTCAAATTATACTTTTATACTTTTAAAAATAATTTTGATCAATATATCTAATATTGAAGAAAATTTACTACTCATCTATATTGGCCATTAAAAAAATATTATGTGTTCAACTTGTACGAGCAATGTTATCGATATTAGATTGAATATAGTACGCTAAAAGTACATGATACTATTGATGCACAGTGGTTTAAATTTAAGATAATATGTATTATATATATTTTGAAATTATTTTATTAATAAATATTATAATATATTCTATATTTGTTATAGTGTAATCATGCCTTTAATCAAGGTTTTTGGCAATCATTGTTTAATGAATACAATCGACGCAATCGATATTGTATTATAATAATGATGACACTTTAAAAAATATAATGTTATAAAATAATAAAATAATAAAACTCGTTTATCGATGACTTAACTTTCAATTGAAATTTTCGCAGTTTTTTGTAAGCACCAATATTGAAAAACTACACACGAAATATAAATTATTTGTTTTATACATTTCAATAATACAATTCTGAGCAACGTTCGTAGCTAGGTAGCTTTGCCAAAGGTAAACACGGATGGATTCATTTTACAGTAAAAGCTAATAAAACATATTATATGCTGTGGTACGAAAAAAGATACTCTGCACCCATAGGATATTTGAGTTGTTACTCATGGTGTTTCGAGCACTGAAAATCGATTTCGAACGATGCGTCAACGTCTTTGTGAGTAAACGCTAGTAAACACAATACAAACGCATAAAACACATTATTGGGTACAACTGGGCGTAAATAGTAAATATTTCTAAGATGCTATGCCGTCGAGAAAAAAAAACTGCCTAATTTGTTATATTATGTTAACCTCGGATTTATTTATGATATATTTTGTTCTTATACATTTAAATTGTAATTGTTTTATTATTGAGAAAAAAAAAGAAAACTCAAAATCTGGTATAATATAAAGATTAGATTTCTCTTTTAAAAAAAGGGAAAAACTTTTTGTTTGATGTTAAATATTAATTATTGGTTATCAAAAGTAAGTTAAAGAAACTTAAAATTTCTGATTTTCTAATTTTTCGCACCTTGATTTTACAAGAAAAATATATTTATTTTGCAAAAATATTTTTTGCATAAATTATACAAGCCTGTATAAATTATTATCAAAGCCGTAAATAACAACTAACATCTAAGAATAAAGAATTTCAAAATGTCGTATAATACATAAGTAGGTATCAATAATTTGAAATATTAAGTGCAAATAAACATTGAAAGTTTGTAAAAATAAAATAATGCCTTAAAATTTTGATATTTTTTGATTAATAAACAAGCAATAATGAGCAATTTTTGAAATATTTTTTATTTATTTTCATTATTTTAAAAATAAATAAAGGTAGATTATTTAAAATACGTATAATTTACTAAGAAAGACTAAATATCAAAAAAAAAAATTATGTTAACATATTACTATACACTAAACATGTTATAAACGTTTAAATGTTATTCTTTATAGTTATTACTATCCTAATAAAAAAAAAAAAACATCGATTTAGTCAAAAATCGAACTGCATAAATAAGTAATCTCGTTTTCTCGCTGTTCTATTTGGTTTTTACAATTTTTAAGAAACGTATGACATATTCAACTTTTGGACCCGCCAAATCACCTATGGACTAGTTTAGTTAACACAAAATATGAAATTGTTCAGGAAAAAAATCTCAACGTGTGATCGTTTTGTCCTTCTCTTATTCCTATTCGTCTATCGTTGTCCTCTTCCCCGTCCATTTGTATTGACATCGCGTGATAGAGCTGTTATGTACCTAATGCTACCTAACCTATAGTATTACAGTAGGTAGTTACGCGTGTAGCACACACATGGGCTGTTTATATATTATTACCGAATCGAACGTGTTTTGACCGCGAATATTGAAGATGATGACAATGACATTTTCTTCTATCACTTCTGTCATTGCAAACGATGAGGAAAATATAAATTATTATTTATTGCACTAGGTGAACGAAGGTAATTTTGTGTTTTTATCTACGATTCATACTTTCACTGACTTCGGAAAAACGCCACGTGAACATGATCCATGCGCACATTCAATGTATTGGTATAAAAAGGAGATCATTTTTAACTCTAGTGCAATGTATTCGAATATTTCTATCTGTCCCGTTTTGTTTAAAAACAAGCGAAGTGGCCATATCGATGCATAATTAATATGCCATGATATTCCAAAATCATATTAAGTGTTTCGTTATTAAATGTAAATGTATTTTTATTTGTTTTATTTTTGACAAAGTAGTACCTACTTATGTCCTATATACTTAACTTTAAATTCATAACAAAATCCAACACGTTTCCGTTTAATTTTTCGATCATGTTTTATTGTGTAATTTTTTAATCAAATATAATTTTATTTACCATTTTATTTTTTTCAATGGTCTAAATTTATAGTATTAAAAATATTCTTTTAGTTAATAATTAATACATACGAGTAGTACCTACATGCAAATAAAACCATGCAAAATCATATGCAAACAAACATATTTTTATAATAGTTTACTATTATTAATACACAAACACATTATTTAACTACATGAGTGAATGAAAAAACGTCATATTCGTGAAATAAGAAAAATATAATGTCTTGTTTAAATTTATGTTTTATTGATATGATTATACACATTAATAATAAATGGTAAATAAATTTAATATGAAATTAAAATAAAATGTATCAATGTAACGTTGATTGTTTAAAAATATATTAAAGATATAAAAACTAAAAAAGTCTATATTATACAAAGTAATCAGGATAAAAGCATATGAATATAATATATATATATATATTGACTAATAATTCAAAATAAAATAGAGAAACTATTAACAAACAACAAGGACTGCTGTCTAAAATAAAATTTATTTTACGAATCAAGAAGATATGATAAAAAAAATGTAACCTAAAAAGTAGATATCCATTTGCAAATTAAAAGTTTATATAATATTAAACATATTCTTAAAGATAAATAAATACTTTATACTGACTGTTGACTTTATGGTATTTGATACTTTTAAAATATATCCTAAAAGATATTTATTGATAATCTTAAAATATAAGAATCTATTAACACAGACAAAGAATATAATATTATCTATTTTTATTAATACTCTGAAAAAAAAATGGTATAACAATATCAATAATCAATATCTATATATATAAAAAAATTAAAAAACTATTATATTAATATATTATAAGTAGTATTACATAATACTTATTAAATAAATATTCATTGATTCTTTTAGTATAATATACATCGTTATTTCTACGTATTAATACTTAGAGAAGTTTAATCATAATTAAAAAAATAATAAAAACTGCGTACCTACATTATAGTAGAACTACATAAATTCCTTAAATAGTAGGTAGATAACATTTTCAATGTTATAATAATATAAATAGATGTTTAAATTTAATCATGAATTTATAATATAGATAATTTTTATTCAACCTTTTTAAAATTTTAAATTCATGTAGAAGACTAAATATAGGTTACAATAAATCTGCAATAGCTCCATATAGTTTTAATAATTTTTTTATACGTTCCTTAATAAATTTAATTCTCGAATTATTAAATGCAATTTTTAAACCTTTATTATATATGAGGTACAAAAAAATCACAATTTTCATTAATATTTTAACTGTTAATATATAATATGCAAAATTATATTTTAATTTTGGAAGTAATAATTTCTATATTAATTTATATTAATAAATATTAACACTATTAATATATATTATTACTTTTTTTTTATTATTTGAATACCAAATATTAATTGTGAATTACACAGTTAAACGAGCTTATTAAAGTAAACCTTTTATTATTATTTTCTAGTCAGCTACGCAGAAAAACAGTTATTTCATGTTGCGTTATATATTTTTATAGTACAAAAAAGTTATAGTGCATTCCCACATATACCATTTTATAGGTACTTGTATACCATTTTAATACATTTTAGTTATTTTTTTTTGAACAATTTCTTCGTATATCTCCTATGTATAACCCGTCAAAATAAAAAGGATGAAGTATATACCATACATGTTACTATACCTTTGTTAAATAATATATAAACACATTTGATTTTATTGAAACAATTATTTTATAATTATTTTAATTCATCTGAAAAGATAATATTGTTTTTTTGATGCTCTTAACTGTTATATTATATAAATTGAAAAAGCTCTAATTATAATCTATATTTTTTATTTATAAAATAAACTGTTTAATAAATTTTAGATAGTGTTGTTTGAATGGTGATGATTAACTGTGTATTTATAGTTTTTCGTTATAATCATCCGATAAACCTAAAAAATAAATACATACAGTAAAAATAAATTGAAGAATATTTGTATTTACTTTCTAATGTAATACTTTTGTTATAATTTCACAGCAGTGTATTTTAAATGCTGTAGGTAGTACCTATTGAATTTGAAAAACAAAATATGTATAAAATATGTTAAGTTGGATATCTATGTATCTAAAATCTTTTATTAGTCTTTATTTACTTACATGTAAGTAATATAGGTACTAATCATTTATATTCAATTACCTATATTGTTTTTTTTATCAAGTATCTTCATACTTGATATCATAATTTTGTATGATAAAATAATAACTAAAGGAATATAAATAGGTAACTGAGAAACGAAGGATATTGTATACAATTTTCAATATGTACTTTCAACACTATACATTGATTATATAAAATAAAAATATATAAATATTATATATATATATATAAATTAGAAACATTAAAATGTTTAATTATTTTACTTTCATGAATTATAATGGTAGGTTAACTACACGTAATCAAACGGTTGACATTTTTATGTGTTTTTATTTTTATAAAGTATTAAAAATAAGTATTTATCTATTTGGTGCTTTTATTTTTAATTAATGCAATTAACTTTTAGTTCAACTTAAGTAATCTAAGGTTAGTAACAATGGAAATTAAAATACTAATGTCATAATAATTTTAATCGAGTACCTACCTACAAAATAAATATAAATTAATTTCTTTTGTATTCCAAAGGGTATTTTAATTATATTATCTGTTTGGTGTACGGTATTTCACATAATTTTACAAACATGATTCAAATGACGAACGTTTTTCAAATAAGCTGTATGCTATTGTTATCGTTTTAGAATATTATTATTAAATAAGTAGATATTTATTTACAGGTATAAATTATATGATTGTCATGTTTGTATATTTATATTTGTTTATTATGTTTTGATGATATCCTAGAGTACTTGATTTTTTGAATTCTAATTAATGTTATTCAAATGTACTAATAAAACGTTTTTGTGAACGTAAGTTTAGGTCTAAAACTTTTAGTTTAAAATAATATTGTGTACCTATTGAAATAAACCTTTAGAATAAAAATTAAAACACGTAACATATGTATACATTCGTAAGTTCTAGAAATAAAAAAATTATAACTAAATTAGATTCTCCATCAAGTATCCTAGTTGTATTATTGTTGGATCTCTAGGTCTAGGATTACGCGTTATGAGTTTTTTCTTTGAGTCTGCTGTCATGGCAGACGTTAAATCCAAGAAACTCTGTTCTCAACAACACATGACGTTAATAAAAGTGATTTTACTGTCATAGTCCATAGAGAGTTTTTATATAATATTATATAATAAATTTAATATATAGTCATGAAAAAAGTGGATAAATGTATTTAAGTGATCAAAGGGAAAAAATATTAAATGTATTATTTTTTTGTCTGTTGACTAACTAAAAGAATATTTAAAAATAAAAGATTTAAGATAATATAAGTTAAAATACCTTCTTATTTATATTTAGTATGTACATATTAAAAATATTGTTTATATGTAGATTATTATGTTGATTAAAATGTATGAATGATAAAACTTGTGTCTGTTTTTACGTTTTATTTTAAAAAATGGTCCATTTCCAAAAAATTCATTTTTCTGGAGTCGGGGTCTTTGTTGTACCATTGTTTTTTAGGTATAAGTGATTTCTAAAACTATTGTTCTAAATTTAAATTACTGTATTTGACATTCTGTCCAGGTTAAATATGATAGATAATCGTTTAGTTTCACTTTTACTATTTTACAATATTTCCTAATTATTTTTTTTCCTTTACATTCTTCTTTTATAAAAAGTACTTTTTCAAAAAATAAAAAAAAAAAACTATAGGGATTCATATTTTATTACATATTTATTATTTTTATTTTAAATAACAGAAGCTAATATTAAACTCCTAATAATCTATATCTTAATATATATAAAAGAAAGTCGTGTTACACTATTTATAACTCAAGGACGCCTGAACCGATTTTGCTGAAAATTGGTGCGGTGGTAGCTTAAAACCAGTACACCGACATAGAATACTTTAAAAACCGATAGGCCCAACTCCGGGAGGTGCTCAAACAGACATTTTGAAATTAAAGATGGAAATTTTGGTTTGTTGATGGTTGCTATTTGTTACAATAATAATAATAATTAGCGTGAAAGAAATTATTATCCTTGAATTTTGTATTATTATAAATAATTATTTTGAACAAATACTACATTAAGTTGCCAAAAATGCAAACAAATGTCCGTGAAATAACAGCAAAGACCAATGAGTTAATTTTTTTTACAAAATTACTGTTCAACGCCAAAGGTTCTTCGTGACTTTCTTAGCCAGACCCGTTGTCGCACGTGTATCTTTTATGCATGCCATGAGCTTCCCGAGTTAAAAAAAGCGACCGTCGTTTTGTGAGCGTCATCGTACGGGTCGCGTAGTGTGTTGAGCCTCGCTCCACCGTTCCCTTTTCGTTTTTTGCCTTTTATGGGGCCATTCTTTCTTGTTAGTATAAGGTCTATGGTTATCTGCCGATTTTTATCACGATCGTATATATATTATTATTGTTTTGTTGTGTTTACGCCAAGTCGGGCTGAATATGAATATTATTTTACTATAAATACTTATTATCATTATTATACATTTATAACTATTGTAATTATTACACCATCATTATTAGTGGTCGCCCTATTCGAAATCGTCAGTGGCTCAGTGCATTGGCTATATTGGCAGCCAAAAACAACTATGATGTAAATACAATCAATATCACCATTTTAAACAAAATTCCAGGAAACACGACAACGTACCAGTCCATCGATACCGTTATGAATCGAGACGAAGTTGTCAAATATCCAACTGAATTCACTTGATTTTCCAAGCATGCTACTACACGTTCTAACATTGAAATTTGGCAAACCTGTTATTCTTCTATTTTTTTGGATACACTATATACATCTGAAGATTTTCCAACTGTCGATGCAAACCATGTTTTAAAAATCCATAAATTATTATTTATAACACTTATTAATATCATTATTGTTAAAACAGTATTAAAAAATATAATCGATAAAATGGAAAAATAAATCATTTCTGATTTTTAACGATTTATTCTTAAAATTCAAGTACTAATAATTAGTGTGGTTGGATATAATTTTACTACGTCATTCAATTCAAGATGAATTTTTCCATATAACTCAAAATGAAAATCAATTAAGTAAAAAATAGTAAATCGATTTTAAAAAATAAGCCTCAAATAAATATCTAAAAATAGGAAATTTTAGTATCCTATTTCTTGTATAAAAAAATATATTGATTGATATTTCTATACGAATATTCTATACATTATAATTCATTTTATAAAATTTAGTTTGGCAATAAATTTGGCGTTATAGAGTATTTTTCCATAGACTACAAAATTATTAGTAGAAAAATTAGAAAATCTACATATATATATATATATACTACAGAATTGATTTAAATGTTTAGGCAAGTTTGTTTGAAACCATTTTTCATTTATAACAGACATTGTATTTGAAGTATTAGAAAAAGACACTTAATTTTTCAAGGAATATTATTATAATTTATTAATCAGACAAAACCACAGCTAAATAAATCTTTATGCTATGTTTTTTTTATATATATAGTTTAATATTCCAGAATCGAAATATTGATTATGGCGGTGCTCAACTGGTTACAAATTAAATCCACAAAGTTTGAAAAAAAAAAACAAATGTATTATTCAATTGTAATGTTATTAACCAGGCAAAAAAATAAAATTATATCAGTGGGTCAACAATAAGACCTTCTAAACTTCTGAAAAAACCTCATACAATTATATAATTCTGAAGCAATACCAAAAGAATTCAAACAATTTCTTCCATATCAAAGAGAATACTAATATAATATAAATTTAAATGAATAATAATGTATTCTACTTTATTATGATATTCTTTTAATTTTTATACTTATTTTTGTTATAAACTATTTTTTTTTTTTTATGTTAATTATTTAAATGAAAATATAATTTAAAAATGTTTTTATAATAATATGATCTCTGAGGTACATTATTTTTGTTTTAACTTTTATTTGTCTTAAAAACAAAGATTTTGTTTAAACATGAAGATAGTAAGTTATATTGCTAATTGCTTATTATTGTTAAAATATCTATTATAATACATTTCATTATTAATATATGTTAATACTTGTTAATAATAATCATATAATGATGTACAATGTTCGTTTTATGCATATTTACAATACTAAAATATTTTAGTTCATAATGTCAAAATAAATTTAAGATAAAACAAAATGTACACTTTGTACCAATATAACAATTACAAGTTTTAAGTATAACTTAAAATTAAGATTCAAAATAAAATAAAAAATAAATTGAACTTAATAGTAATACACTTTATAGCAACTCAAACAATATTAAGTTCAAAAAATAAATTAGATAAAAACTATACTTTTCAAAGTTTAAATTATATTTATTTATATTTATTCATGCATATAAATATATGTATTGATAGGTATCCAATAAAAGCAACATTTATAATTGGTTAGAAAAAATAAAATAAAATTTGTTTAATAAAATTTTTATTTTTATATATACTGGTGAAAAAATATAATTATATTTCCATCACGACAACATGTCATCAAGTCATTAAAAGTTTTTTGTTTTTATAAAAATCTAGTAATATCTTACAAAACTCTTCTTGTCTTTTAAAAATATATACAATAGTCTGTAATATACCAATTAATATTTTATTTAGTTCCAATATTATAATACAATAATCACTAAATATATTATATTTAGTATAATATTAAAGTACTTATTTGAGTAATATATTTTATTAAAAATAAATAGAATAAATATTAATGTGCACTACTATTTGAAAAATATACATTTTAGTGTATTTTAGGACACTAAATATTATTGATAAAAACAGTAGAGTAACATGATTTCAAATTTTTCCCAATCTCGTTATCAAAAATCTAATTAGCTAAAAGTAGTTTCATAATTTTATAACGAAATATTATGATTACATTTTATCTTTCAGAAAATAAACAATTTAACGTAGAAAAAAGTTACCTATATTTGATTTATTTATTTAAAAAAAAAACTAATATATCAGACAGATAAATAATGTGTCATGGCCCGCGGGATGTTTTCCAATTAATTTTAACTTGCATTGACGGTCACATTATGCATATCATCATTTAGTATAAGTATTTATTTTAAGTAGAGGTACCGACTCCCTTATTATAGGTGCGTATTGAACTAAATACAATTATGGGAAAATATAAGTTAATTGTTAAATGTAATTGTAATAGAAAATACATTCATTAATCATTCGGAAATGTCTTTAAGTGACACTATATAATAACTTTAAATAATGGAAGACTGAAAGAGTTGTGTTTTCTATTATTATGACGTATTTGTATTATAAAACGGAACATATATTACAAGGTTGAAGGTAATGTACAATATTGAATAATAAATACATGTTTTATGGTATTGTAAATTAAGTGGGGATATAATTGTGGATGCATTGTGTTGTAATTTAATCCCATAAGACAAAAATCAATAGATAAATTTTTCATTTGTATCTTGATTACATAAACGACTGCAACCTAACCATTTTTATAACATACAATACAAATGATAGAGACAATTAGTAATTCTAATGAAATAGAAAAACTAATATAATATAAGACGAGTAGGAAAAAAAATAAAAAATTCAAAGTAAAGTTATATACAAGACACTTGTAGTATAAGTACTTATTTCCAAAGGACGTCAGACGGCCGATAGGGTAGTTGCACAATAATTGGTTAAAAGATAAACATGAAAAGGAACGACATAACGGGTGCATAAAAATTAACTTCTGCAAAGCATGAGAGAGTTCATTAATTCGTGAAAGATTATAGTTACGATAATACTATAATAATTTACGAATAACTTTTATTTATTTAATTCACATTAACCATTTCCGTTGCTTGTTCGACGATGTTGAAAATTATCGAGAATACGCACGTTTCGTTACATGAAAATAATATACGCATATCATTAAATATAAGTGCACTACAAATACAAGTCGCCTGGCGCGTCATTGCATTATAATGTAACCGTGTTAATATAAGTATGTAAAAGTGCAAAGACAAGTAGCTGTGTCATTAAACCAGGTACCGGAAACGTACATAAAAACGCAACACTATACCATTCAGACCGAGATTTTGAGTGAACAAATAGCAGTAGGTCCTCCGTGTTATGTTTATACGAGCGTATATCTAACGAGACAATATAAGGTAAAAAAAACGTCTTTCTGTATTCGATCTACAGTTTAAAAAAAAAAAAAAAAACGTATACAAAGTATGATAATAATATTATAACTGTGCCCCCCCCCCCCCAATCGATTCGGAAATAAAGTCTGATTACACAAAAATATCGTTCAATAATTTATTACTCTATAAACGTAAACGTAAGTTTTCACTGTCTGAATGCTGAAAACGAACTCGGAAAAATCCGCCAAAACGTCGGCGGGATACGCGTGTGCGGGTGGTGCAGGGTGAGTGATGGGTGTGTGTGAGTCGGTCACCAGCGGACGTCCGGGGGCGGTCGTTCGCTCTGCAGCTGCGACACCCTGAACCGGCCGACCGAACGGGACGACGGCCGCCGCGGTGGCCGGGTGGGCTTGGTGGTCGGCGGCGGCCGCGGCCGCGGCGTGGTCGGCCGCTTCGTGGTCGGCGGCGCCGCCGACGACCGCGACTTCCGGGACTTGCGGTGACCGTGGACGCCGCGACCGCACACCGTCGCGGCGGCGGCCGACTCCGTCGACCGTTCGAACTGGTCCAGCATTTGGTGGAAATGCCTCTCCAGCTCGTCCATGTCCACGGGCGGCGGAGTGGTGGTCGTCTCGGCGGCGGCCGCCCTGTTGGCCAACGCTATTTCCACGCACTTGTCCAACAGCAAGTCGACCACGTCCATCGCCTGCTCGTCGACGCCGTTCTGTGCGCCGAACAGCTTGAGCGCGCCGATCACCTCTTTCTTCTTGTCGCGCAGTGTCCGTTCGACGGCCGCACCGTCGCCGCCGCCGCCACCGGTGGTCGTTTCGCCGTTGCCGATCATCCGGCGCAGGCTGTCCGACACGAACTTCGCCTTGGCGGACGCCACGTCGTCCAGCCGAGGAGTGTTGGGCGAATCGCCGCCGTCGTCGGCGCCGACCCCGCGGCCGTCCACGCCCTCCGACTCGACGATCTCGGCGTATAGGTCTTGTATGGCTTCTTTGAGGGCTTCCGCCCCGTAAGCGCCGCCGTCACGGTCGTCGACCAGATCGTCGGCCCACTCGACCGCGGCCACCGTCCACGCGATGACCGTCAGCGATACGACCAAGAGGATCGCAAACAGCGTCATGCCTTTGAGCCACAACCTAAAGTCCGTTACGAAAAGCTCTCGTAACAGCGTCGTTCGCATGGCATACCGTCACGGAGTTTGTCGCCTGTGATCGATTTCGATTTATCTTTTTTGCAATTATTCTTATTGTTATTATTATTTTTATTTGTTTGTACCGTCGCATAGTTCGACGACCAACAGGCGACGGTCGCCCGGCGACGTGTCACGCGCCAATAATAATAAAACAGTAGGTATTACTCGAAAAAAACGAAAAACGGCTTTCTGGTCGCAATCGCGTTTAATAACAGCGCTTACCGTCCTTCGTCGCGATAACGCAGCAGCAGTAGTTGGTCGTTTTAAATATATAATTTTATTGCGTATTTTACCGATTTCTGAGACGACGGTTGTGTACGACGCACGTAACTATACGCCACTGATGATGAAACCGTCCGTATGACGATATAGGCAGACGCGCACTCGTGTTTCTATTCAAAATATGATATCTCAGTACCTACGGCGAATCGACGACATCATACACACTTGATATTACATTTCACTAAAACATTTCGTTCGTAATTAAAATAATTGCGATGAAAGAAACGAAAACATGTTTGTCGCTTTTTAATATATATTATGTATAATATAATATACTTTTGAAAAACTCTTCTAGGTTTTAGAATAGAAAAACGATTCAAAACGACAATCGTTCACACGCATACATTACGTTTGTACATTACATTGGTCTATATTTATTTTTATGCTATTATTATTATTTTTTTTTTTTCATTTGCCGTTTCCCCTGTTTAACTGTGGTAGTGATCGCTTCTCATCTTCTTATAATATTAGAAGGCAAAGACTTTAATAGTACAAGACTTTATAGTACCATGATTATACATTGTAATTAGTGTACATTATACACTGTGTATTGCATGTTCCTATCGGTTGTTTACAATAGCTCGTTAACTGCTGCAGTTGTACATTATTTTGTATTTAAATGCAAAGAGTCGTTTTTCAATAATCGTCCAACAGTTCTACAACTGCAAACCACAGATTCATTTTTATTTCCTCGATTTGTGCATTTACGTTATAACAATACCAAATCATCGCTTTTTTATATGCTACAAAGATGTCAATAAAACCAAACACTTAATATTATAATAGCTATACTTCTTTTATTATTTCCATTAATTTTATTACAGTTACTAGAATTTATATCACTACGGTCTATATTATACGACATTATGAATAAACACATTACTTTCTACCTAATCCGTGTACAGTCCATCTGCATCGTTTATTAGCCAATTAACTTCACATAATAACATTACTTTTATTTGCATTGGCAATATATTGCTAGTATTTACCTAATAAGGTATATATTATTATATTATAACTTTACTGTTTCATACTATACATTAACAAAATAATTATTATGCATAATTACTGAATATTACAATAGTTATTTAAATTAAATAACAATAATACATATATACTATATATAGCAATATCAAATAACTTAAATCATACATATTATTCTAATTGCATTTATCATATTCTATAATTTGTGACATGTGCATAATGCATATACATTTTAATGTATATTTTGCGTTAGGTTAGATGTTATATTTTGTTGTATATTGTTATACGTAAATTATAGAAAATATATTTTAATACGTGTTAATGTTGAAAATACATATAATGCGGGAAATATTTCTGTTTTAGATTATTGAAGTATTAATATCCTGTACGGGTATTTTTAATGGTTGCTGTATTACGTGCTCATCGAACAATATAGTATATTGTATTAATAATCTCATCCGCGTTTGATCACATTTTTCATGTGTTATAAAATTATTACTTCGAACAATGCGGATTAACACGTTATAAACTTATAAATTATTATTTTATCATACTTAATATTTGTATAGCCCTTTTGTCGAGTTATTATATTATGTATATTTTATTTTCTTGAAATGTATTCTATTGATTTTCGCGTTTAACATATGATTATATACAACCAGTGCACGTTGAAGTGGAAGAAAAGTACTGAGAAAGTTGAATTTAATGAGAGATGCCAGAACGAATAATATATTTTATTCGTTTCGACACGAAGACTTAATAACATATAAATTATAATGTATCATTATTCATTATTAAAAACTACAACGAGTACACTGAGCAATTTGCATACAAAATAGGTAGGTACTATATCCTCCACAAATCATGGACGTTAAATATTTAATTTATATTGATCGTAAAAAAAATGTGTATAAATAAAAATAAACTACAGTCGATAGCTAAGTTTCTGTGTAATATATAAGGTGAGTCTAACCTCTAAAATAGATGACGTTATTATTTTTGTCTTTTTTAGTGCTACAACAAATTACTTTTCTTATTGTTTATTTTTTTCTTGCAAATACACAACTAAAGCCTTATATTTAGTTACCTAGTTAAAATGCAAGTGTTTAAATAAATGTAATTTTAAAATTATTTTAATTACTGTGGTAAATTATTTTATTTTTTAAATTTATTACTATTCTTAATTTCTGTTCACATAAATATAATTGTCTTTTAACTTAGTGTTGTATTATTAAGCAACAGCTCCCATCAACACATTTCCATAAACAATTTGTATGGTTAGCTATATAATAATTTTAATTGTCTCCAATTTTTGTAGTTAAAAGAGTAGACTCTGTAAATTTTCCAGCTTAAAAATTCCTCATCTATTTGGTTCATCGTATGGTATAATTTTATTTAGTTTATTTGTTTATTATTTCTTTTGTCGTACATTTCCTATATAAGGTTTACTATTGGTTTTTCAATATATATAACCAAGGTTTAATAAATACACATAAATGCATATAATAACTATTATATACATTTTAACTTCAGTTATTTTATTTAGAATTATTGAGCTAAAATATTTAAAAATGATAGCAAGTAATATCTATTATAATAGATGTAATTCATATATATATAATATATTGTATTTTGTATAAAAGTTAAAAAATAACACAATATTTTATCCATTTGTTTTATTTTATGTTTTATAGTTTAAAAACAATTATTAATATTTGTTAATAAGAAAATATTTTAAATATCAAATATGATGTAAAATTGTGTGTTCAATTGTATGTAACTTTCAAATAAATGAATAAATAAAAAATAAACCAATGATTGTTTGTACAGAGTTGGGCTTAAAATAATGACAATCAGTATAGAAATAGGTACATAAATCTTACCTTAAGAAATCATATATGTAAAGTAAAGATAATTATTCTTAAAACTAATGGCATGTTGTATACTGTGATCGTATACAAACACAAATATTATTATAACTGTCAAAAAATAATATTTTTTTATGTACAATTGTCTGCAAAATATTATTCATACTAACGGTGGGTACACATCTATAATATATCTTATACGAGTAACACTGTCAATATATTATTTTGCAATTTCTATTGGTGGTTTATTGACTTGTGAAACGTAACAGTTAAAGACCTATATGTGAGAAGTTTCAATTACAATTTTTAGTGATTTCAGTTGACTGCAATTAGACTTTCAAGTTTACAATATTTGTATATTTTTGTTTATATTTTCCCTTTTAACATATTTCAAGTAACGTCGATCATAATTGGAGACATCTGTGTATTTTTTAGACATCAGCTGTAATATAGTATACGAGCAACATTTTATTACAAATATTTAAGAGTAGAAAACGCGTACACTTATGAAGTATATCATCACTCGTCTGGTATGGTCGAAAAATGAAGCCAGAAACTATTTGTTATTCTGAAAGACAAGATGACATATTTCAGATTGCTTTATAGACCTGTTTGTGCAAGCGTGTGCAAGGCGTTTGTAAAAAGTTCAATGTGACATGTTGATGAATAGTTTATATTCCAAAATTCTATAAGTATGTATACATAAATTACCTTGACAGTGTGCTAAAAAAAGTATTTTCTGGAAAGTTAAATTCTTAGTTACCCACGTTAAATTAGTACTGGTGCAATAAACATTAGGTTTTTCGATAAATACCTGTATAACTTTAAGTCTATATTTTTATCCATAACAAATAATATCCTTTTGAGAATGAAATTATAAATTTTTGTCATTTTAATTTGTATATATTTCATCCTTATATTGAGATAAAATTGTTTCATTTTATATTTACTAAATAAAATAAATAAAAGCCATTGGATTTATTTCAAGTCAAAACAATAAAATAGTGGTGAAAATGAAAAAAATGATTCAAATCAGTTAACAAATTAAAAAGTATGAGTTTAGTCACGCTATTTATATGCCATGTGGTATACATTTCTGTGGCAAAAACATTGTGAATATTTAAAATAGTAATAATATAATGATTGTATTAGTATTACTTTTAGAGTACTTTTGCTTTGTAATTGGAACACGTGTTCAAAATAATTAGTATTTAAGTATTCAGAGTATGTATGTATTCAAATATTTAAAAAAAATATATTTAGAATACGTATCTAAATATACAACATTTTGTCAGTTTTGGAATGTATGGAATTTAACGTTAATTGATTTATGTATACAAATTAATAATACATCAATATAATCCTCTAATTTCTTGTAATTAATAAAAAATAATAATAGATCAATACAAGACGAAAACCGCATGTGACAAGATTATATTGATTTTAGGTGGCTAATCCAAATCATCGCGTGGTTCACTTTGGAAAGGAATTATTGTTTTGTGGGTCATATACAGAATTATGTATTTTCATATAATATTTAGACCGGACACAAAAAAGAAATATATTTATTTTGTAAAAGTGTGATAAATCTCGAGGACAATTAAGTTATCCAAGGTGTTCCATGAATTGTCCACTCGTGTACTACATTAATGTTAAAATATAATTACATTGAGATCAATGGACCAATTAAATTTCGTATAAATAGAAAAACTATTTCAAAAACATGTTCATATAACTATAGTTTATAATGTGCCGGATTTTCAACATAAAATTTTCTTTTCCACATAGGTATAAATTTAAAATTTAAAATCATTGTTTGAGTTCAGAAATGATTTTTTAATGAGTAAAAATTATAAAAACAATTATTCAGAATACGTATTCAAATAATTTTTTCAAAACATATTCAAACGAGAAAAAGGACTAAAATGCATTTATTCGAATATTTTATAACACTGTTTTATACTTAGGTAGGTATTTTAAAATGATTATGGTAGTCTCGGAGACCGTGTTAGATAAATTTATTTAACGAGAACGACACCTGTCGGATTAACAACGGCACCCTCTTAGTGCACCAAAAGTATATGGTACGCGTCATGTCCAGTACGGACTACTCTATGCGTCCGATGATTGGTAAACTTTACTGTGTATCCTATTATATTGTTCAATCCCGGGTGTATATAAGTACAAAAGTATCTATATATATATATATAACAACGATCGTCAGAATAGTACGATTGACGTGAGAGCAGGGAAACCGTTTCCGATTTCAACGGACCGATCAGTACATATATATAATATGTACGGGGGTAAAAATAAATGGAATTCAGATCTCATTTTGTCGGTTTGCCGTACCTACACTAGATAATTCCACTACACCAAAGCGATACACTGTATATCTATCAGAAAAAGTATAAAATATATTATTATGAGTGTACAGTCGATTCTCAGGATAACTAGAAATTTAAGGAGAACGAAAATAATTACAACTATTGATAGGTCGGGTTATGCAAAGGGTGTTTAATAACTTTTTGAAGGTAAAATGTTTTAATTTTTTCGAAAAATATAATAGCACATTTCAAAACACTGAGAATAGTTTGAATACCTGCTAATAATAGAATTCTATAACGTACGATATTGATAAAATAGCACACAAATACCTAGTAAAATTCTATTGATATCGTTTTTTCTAAGTATCGTTCTCGTATACTGTTATCATAAATAATAATTTAAGAAGACTAGAATTTTTCGACGTGTGGTCGCGAGAATCAACAAGTCGTGATTAGACTTTTAATTTGTCTCTTGACAAGCAAATTAATTTCTCGTTGGTTTACTGGCTTAGTAGAATATTCTATGATAATTTGATGGCATTCGACGCAACTAACACATTTTTAAATCAAATGACCTTTTACATATTCTTTGTTCTGTGTATTATACACTCTTATTTGTCTTAAAGTTGTGTACGGAAAATATTCTTCAACCGCTTACATACCTACTATTATTTAGTTTAAACTTTGAATCGCTCGTTTGTAGCATTTTAAATAAAGTAATAAAATAAAAATTTCATGAGACAGAGTTCGTAATCATTGTTACAACTTACAATAATGTAAAATGGTTCATTAGTATAAATATAAAAAAAAGTACAAATATTCATATTATTAGGTACCATGTTTCGACAGCAAGTGGCAAACTACATTTAAAAGTTCTTACTAATAAAGGTAGATATAATAGGTACACATTTAAATGTAATGTACATTATTATTTTTTCTTCTGTCGTTAAATTATTGTTTATCCAACCGAAAAAGTTATTGAACAATGTAACCTGTAAACTTTATTCAAATCATTAAACAAATTATGTCTTGTCAATTTATTTTTTTTTATTTTCATAACAATAGAACTTTAACAAGGTAAGAAAATAAAATGTTTTTAAAATGCAAATATATTGCCAACATTTATTTTCAAATATCAGATATAGATATTCGCCGTATTGTTCATTTTTATTTTATGGAAATAACGATCAACTTATCAATTTACCATTCATTTTTAAATAAACCATAAATCAGTCAAATATATTTATGAACAATCATGTTCGGTAGAGTTGTCATTGTCATACAATTTCAATGCATTTAATGTATGTCCATTAAATAATAATAATAATAATAATAATAATAAAAAAACAATTCCGACCGTTCGTTAGTTCAAGGTATTTGTCTACCGTTCTAATGTATTCTTTATAAAATATTAGTGCTGTATTTTTTGACATTGTGCTATAAATGGGTCCATATTTGTTTTGCCTAAAAAATATTTTGTAGCTCTTTCGAAAAAAAAATTAAATAAATAAATAAAAGTAAAAATAAAAATGAAACTATTGGAGTTATTTTTTATTCGCAGACATTCTGATATCATAATGATGTATCAAACAAATCTTTATCAACCAAGTGTGTTTAAATTAATATTTTCTATTTGGATAAATTTTCCATTGAGTTTTAGTATAATGGTATTGTATAACGGCAAAATCTACTTATATTTTCACATATATTATGACAAACATTTGATCTACAACCCGTGATTAAAACTGCTATAATGTTTACAGTGATGTTAACGAAAACAATTAAGCTCGTTTTTGGCTACTAGACAGATAGATTAACTTCACCAAAATTATTAAGACTGTGTATAGTATAAGCGGTTCTTGTTTGGCAGTTATTAACAGAAAAACGGGTTGCTAGGTATACTGTATGCTGTCTTGTATTTTTATTCTAACGGACGGCGATTGGAGGGCCTTTTTCAGTCGCTGTCTACTTTCCAACGTAAACTTTAAAACAGTTCCCACAAGTCCCATTCGTTATTTTGAAATTTCGTTGGTTTTTTTCTGCCTATTCGATTTTATTCTACATACACAGTGGCAGCGACTGTTCTTTAAACCTACGTGTTTAACTAACAAATGGTGGTACATAACTTTTGTTTAACATTACTTTAGGGTATAGCACATTTTGTATTATAATGGCCTAAAATAAATAATAAATATACAGGTAGGAATATTTTTTAGCTAATTTTGATAACCAACGATATTATTTTAACGTAGATACTGTCATTATTGAAATTACCAATAATTATAAATTAATCGACACAATTATTTATTTTTTTTTTAACGATAAATCTTATACCCTCAAACGATATAATCAAGCTATAAAACATATTTACTTATTATAGGAATTATTGAATGCACGAGCAAAAATGAATTAAAATGCTAAGTTGTTTGATTTTAAGTCGTTTAGGTGAATATTAGGCAGCCAACTATTATTTATCAAGCATAGGTACATACAATATTAATAAAACGGTAGTCAATACAAGATACAAATTTTGTATGTATATTTTGA
Source organism: Aphis gossypii (assembly GCF_020184175.1). NCBI lineage: Eukaryota > Metazoa > Arthropoda > Insecta > Hemiptera > Aphididae > Aphis > Aphis gossypii. Next base: position 28,869,632 of record NC_065533.1, read on the forward strand.
TTTAAAAATTCACACGAATTTAATTTTAACTTTTTTATAAATAAATGCCTTATAAAAATTAAGTTAAATATATTAAATTAGTTTTGAAAAATATGCAAGGATTATCAAACGCTTTTATTTTTTTTAATACATAGTAGTATAGTTAAGGCATTATGTTACGTTAGAAGAGAAAATCCAATTGATGAGTATAATATAATATAATATGTAAATTAACTGTAGCGTATGTAAAAAAAAAACACCAATCCGGATATTAACTGTAAATTCACGATGACACGTACTGGTACAAAGAGAAAAATAAACCCCATCGTTTTTGTTCTTTTTTTTATTTTATTGTATTATTAAACTTTCTCAGGGTATTCGATTATACGAATTTCCTATCTACAATCACGCGTTTTTGTTAAGTCTGTAGGATATGTTCAAGAAAAATCATCCGGATATTGTGAAACTATAATCGGGGAAAATTTCGATGCTGATCTATAACGCAATTATGTAGAATAATACTAGCTGAACGTTTTGTTAGGTTAGGACGAACAGTAAGTTTTCTTTCATTTGTTATTCAATAGGTATAAATACACGCTTTTTATAATTTACGATATTGTATCTTTGATTTCATATTGATGAATAGACACGCTTTCATTAACTCGGTATTGAATGTTTATGATTCTCGTTTAACAATTTAATGATTTAAAAATAATGTAATTTTAAAAACCATAGAATTAAAATAACAGATGTTGTATATATATATATACACATACTCGTATATTATACATCCATAATAAACGTAAAATAAAAAATACATAGTTTAAAATACCTATATATTCGTACCTATTATTTAAATCGGATTGATTTGTTAATTATTAGGTTAATTTAAAAATAAATAAATATTTAATGTAATTTGAATTATATTTGAATTATATTTTGTACTTAATACGCCTGTATTGTGCAGAAGTATATAGTGTATGTGATAGCATACAACGGAAATATAAAAATAATTAATAATGATTACAATTAATTCTGATTTATAAATAAACCTATTGAATAATTTGAATAATATTTTTCGTCATATCTGTTGACAACAGAATATTTTACTAAACATATAATAAAGATTGTTACCTACATGGTCTATAATAAAAATTAAAACATATTAATACTAAACTAGGGAATAAGGAATAAGCTAGGATTTTGATGTCAATAGCGTATATTTAAATAAAATGTTAATAAAATATATTTTACTTTACCAATGACCTGATAACAATACGTGCAAGCGACGATAGCAAGATTAATTCGACACACGAAGATTTAGCACGCCAAAGCATTATTATTATAAATGTTTAATTTTGTAATCAAAATAGTTATATCCAAATGATGGTAGTCAGTGATAATATAGAATGAATATAACACGATACACGCGTTTAATACACATTTAATATGTATATATTATATATACGTGTTTGTTTGTGAGTGTATTATATAATAGTAAAATATAAATAGTGTAGTAACAGTGTTTCACGCCATTACAAGACTGCTATTACGAATAAATCTTGTTTAGAGTTTCAATTTCGAGTTCTCTCGATTTTTAGTCTGTAAGTTAGTACCACATCTAGTCAGAATAATATTAAATTTAATTAAACGTATAATGGTTGTCTTCTATTAAGCAAATACATAAATATTGACGCATTGATTTTAGGTCCGAAGACAAATTACTGATATAATTATACGAAGCGATAACGCGCACCGATTACCGTAATTAATTAAACCTCTAGCCAAACAATAAAGCCCCTCATTACATCTGTTTTCCCGTGTAACCTCCAAGTGGTAATAACGCGAATCTCGCAAAATAATATAATCGAACGTACTTCAAACTTATTAACCTCCGTATACAGAATTGGTATAATAATACAATATTATTTTTTAGCAGTAGGAGATTTATTTTATCGATTACCTCCATTGTACTTTATATACCGATCAATTGATAAGGCTTTACATACCTACCCATGACCTATTAATATTATATCAATAACAATAATAATAATAATTAACTTATTAAGTGGAAATCATTTATGGCAGAAAAGTGTATAGAAAAAAATATATAATTTTGGGACTGAACGAAAAAATTCACAAAATTCAAGAAAGAAAAACTAATGAAATATTATAAAACCGTGTGGATCTCACGAATATTAAAAAGCTTAATTTTCTGTTCTCTACATTTAATTTAAAAAAACAGTGTAATTTACATGAAAATGCAGACGACCATAATTATTCATGTAATATTAATATTATTATCGTATATAGCATAATAATTATTAATTATAGATAACTAACTATCAACATTTTTATTAATCCTCTATTTTTGAAAAAAAAAATCAATTAACAATGAATTAATACTTAAAAATTTGAAAATTACGTATTGAAACAAAGTTTATAAGAAACTTTATAAGCAGTTGAATGATCACGTTGTGAAATAATATATTTTTTATAATACTTATTGAAATGTAATTCAATTATATTAGGCGTTCTTGATAAAGAGTTAAAATATGTACTTCCAAGGTATTGGCCGTAATTCTTACCCAAAAGTTATTTCTCTTCCTGTCTTCTATGATTTTAATTCCATCGAATTATCGTTATTTAATAATGACTTTCTAATTTCTTTTGAATAAAAATCTAAAACTGAATCTTAAATAATGAAAACAAATTAATGTTATAGAATACGTTGCTGTTGCCTGTATTTTATGGTTGTATAGAATACATACTTGTGAATCTAATGAATCTATATGGATTATTATTTATAAAACTTATCTACTTTACACTATGTACATGTAAATGTCATCTCCAAAAGAACATTTACCGTCCGCTCACATTTTCTGCTTAACTAATCATACAACCACAAAAGGTAGTTCAATTTAGTATTATTTAGTTATTATTAAGATAAAAATTCATCCAGACTCTTGGGTCGACCGTTTCGATAAATCGGCCAAAAATATTATTGGCTTAGATGAATTCATAAAATATCCAACAAAAATACACTTAATAAAGTCATTTTCATAACTCATCGATAGTTGATAACATATGTTTTTAACAAATAATTATCGATTACCGTGGACAGTTTGCTTCATCTCTTATTTAGGCATACTTAAACCAATTTCTAGCGTATAATTTAGCGTATAATCGACCCGACCTGCAGGTTTGAGAATCGTTAACTCGCCCTGTTCTCATCCTAATGTAAATATCCTAATGGCAACCGTTATATATTCACCACGGTGGTGAACCCAAAATGTTGTAGGTATACAACAAGCGCGTAAATGTGCAGGTGTGATGAATATCGTAAGTACTATTTACGGAGGCGGCGTGTCTATTGCATGAATCGGATCGCGGTCGCTGGACCCTCCTAGCCGTCAAACCTCGCACTGCGGTCGAGTCTGGTAGGTGCGCAGCCACAAGGTCCACAGCGTGCGGTGGCAGTGGTGTGTCGAGGCCTCGGACGGTCGACTGGGTAAGTCCATTAATTATTTACCCGGTCTGTTAATCATCCGGGGGAGGTGCTCGTGTCAGACGCTGACATCTAATGACGCGGTTAATATTTTGATGATAATGCGTGTGGTTTTGTCGGAAAAATTGCTCGGTAAGAAAAAAAAACAACAGCAAAACACTTTATGATATTATAATAGTATAATAACGTTGTTGATCGATGTACGGGAAAAAAAAATCCACGCACCGGTTGCAATAGCCGGTGACGACAGCAGACGGGTCGTCGCCGTTGGCAATGACGCGCCCGGTCGGTCACAGGCGCACCCGAAAAAAAAAACAATGAGATAGTGTAATAAAATAAATACCATTTACCTTTTGAATGGGTGAGAAGGCATTATATAATATAAAAAGTAAAAGTGCAAAAAAAATATAAAGAAACCCGCCGCGGTGAATAATAATAATTAATCGTGCTTTTGTTATGTTAATCTCAAAGGCTACCGCCATAAAAGCTAAATAAATTTCCACACAAATGAATGATTTTTACAACAATAAAAAGTTTGCGGAAAGACCGACTGCAGTTAACTTAGAAAAAATATTTTTACATACATAATATCTTCTTTTTTCTTACATTCATTTTTTTTTTTTTGTCGTAATTCTGTTGTTATACTTACAACACTTTAATTTTAATTATATAACTTATTACTAAATTCAAGCTCTTTTTGTATTGGAATTAATATCTATTTATTTTAATTAGGCAAATATAATATATCTGGGGAAATAGACGTGGCAGTGAATAATCACCTGAGTACCTAATTAATAATTATTATTAGACCTATATTATTTTGATTGTACCTACCATTTATTATTAAATTTCATTTAAAAAATTATAATTACATTAATATAATATATTACCAAGCATATAACCAACACAATTACGAAACATGAAAAACTTCAGGTCAAAGCCGAGTATTTCTAACTTTGAAAGTCTAAGCCTGCCTAATAGATTATTATAATACAAATCACATGGCTAGTTGTGACTATCCCGTTATTAACGAATAATGTTTCATAAAAGCTCTTGTACATTTTTTTAAATCCAAAATGTATATTAGAATTTATGTGATACTGTGAAATAAAAGTATACCTATACTAATAATCATGAATAACCATCAAGTCGACTTGATATTTTTATGTTACTTGTGCACATAAGTATTTTCTTAGTAAGCAATTTAAATATTTTGTTTATAAATCTTCCATTATATTGTTATTTAATACACCTGTGACTCGTACAATAAAAAAAACAAGTCTGTATAATTGAAAACTGTAATATATTATATTTTACGATCCTATACAAAACATAATAAAAATAGGTTCGTCGGTGAAACGTCTGGCTAGCAGAATATTGTATTTCTTGCTAAGAAAAACACACTGTTCAATTTTGTTTTGTCGATTTACGAATATTATTGCCATAACTTGTGTTAGAGACAGAAAAGTGTTATAAATTATAATGTGTATTTCGTAAACAGTCAATACTAGGTAGGTACAGATATTATAGACACAGAGCAATCCACTATCATAGAGTAATTAAAAAAATAAACTCACGTCTTAACAATGTGATTGACGATTGTACATTGACGTAAATTCAAAATTTTAATCTAATTGTATATCAATCAGACATAGATGATAGGAAAATATAAAATGGCAAGTATCATTGTATACGAAAAACGATTCTGAACGGACACGATTTGTCAGCCTAGGATATAATTTCCCACTGGCTGGTGAAAAAGGTGGTTTATATTTTAATGACTTGAATACCCCAACATTAAACCATGTACAGAAAGTGGAAATTATACAAGTGGTGCATGTTTCAAGTGTCTACGATTAGTAATTTTTAACCAAACAAAAATCTAAAACTATTTGATAGTAATTCGTTATTTTAGTATTTTAAGCATTAATTTTTGATTTCGTAAAAACTGAAACTATAGCTACAATTTTTTTAATTAGCCAACGCAACTTCTTTTATAATTATTGTAAGCCAAACTTAAGGAAAATCTTGTATTAACTTTTTAATTTATTCTTTGCTACTTTTACAATATTTTTTATAAATTTTCAACTACAAAATAATTTGCGAATATTCATGATTTTGACGAATTTTGTCAATATTTGAATTTCAAATGCTAATAAAATGTATTTTTATAATTTTTAAATCGCTATAAGACTAATTCATTAGGAACTTTGTATTAAATTTCCAAGTATTTTGACTTAACCAAAACATTTTCATCAATATTTATAAAAAAAAAAAAAAAGAATATTTAAAATTAATATAAATAGCCTTAAAATAAGTGAAATATTTTTAAAATTAAATTGTTGAAATAAAATTCCAATCTTAATAACTGATGAAATTTTCAAGTATTTCCTCTTATTTATTTTTAAGTTACAGCTATATAAAAAAATCAATTTTGTAAAAAAACTGGTTTTGCGTGAAAATCCCGTTTTTCCGTCACTATTTTGTGATTTTTCCCGATCTTTTTGAAAAATGCTAGAAACTTCTTGCTTTTGACCTCTATAATGTACCGAAGATATTTAATTTCTGATCGGAAACCACTTCAGAAGTTTTAAATTGAAACATTATTTTGACTAGTTGTGGTGTACACAGTCACAAAAAAAAAAACATACATCGTTGTAGAATTAATACATTTATCACCAGTCCAAAATGGTAGAATCTAAAAAAAATTCTTAGCAACACTCATATTGAAAATAACTTATTCTTAGAATACTCTAATAGAATAAGGGCGATTTAACTTAACAATAATACGATATTCTAATATTACAATAAACAAAATAATAATGTGTATAAAAGTCAAAATTTGTCTTGAGTATTAATATCATTATCAAATACTCAACACTGAAAACCTTTAATTGTGTTCATATTATATGATTATTGTTATAAGTTGATATTAGATAAATAAAAATGAATAAAATATCAAATAAATTTAAATTTTAGATTCAGATTGGAATTAATATTATCATATAACCATAATATTATTATAGGCTTAAAATATTGTCTCTCTATATTTATTTTGTATAATTTATTGATTTTAGCTAACATCCGATGTTTTATGTATAACGTTACTTGGAATGAAATAAATTGAAAAAAAAGGTTCACTTCTTTCACATTAGAGCAAAATAAAAACAAATTAAATGATGTTCATAATAAAGCACAGCGTATAGTAATAATTAACGAGTTTCTCTTGTTTAACTTAATTAAACGATGAACTCATAAACAAATGACGACGTTATAAAATATTCATGTTTTTTTTTAGACATTTTTTTGATTTTAATTATATCCATTAGGAAATTGAATTAAATTGTAAAACGTTTTCACTAATATTATGTTGGTGCATAAAAGAGTCGCGGTTTATGGTTAGTTAAAATTTTAGTACTATTTTACGCAGCTTAAAATGAATATAAACTTGTATAGTTATTCATTGTTTTACTATTCCTCATAATTTTGCTATAATTAAATTTGTATAGAGTCTTTAAACCCCGACTTTTAATTATTATTAATTTTATTATATACAGATCAAATTTAGAATCATTTTGTATCTATCTAAATAATATTGTATTGTTTTTAGTTATTCCTTCATTAGTCCCTTATTAATTTTAATTGAATTATTTAATTATCTTTCAATTATGCTTTTTTATAATTTAACTCAAAGTAATTGCTATTGCAACAAGTAAATAATGTTACAGTTGATAAGTTATGAACAACAAATGTTAAGTTATTAGGAAGTATTTATCATATCATATTTTCAATCCAAAATTCATAATAATATGTTCTATAAATAATATTTAAGGAAAGATAACATTAGAGAAAACTATAAAATCCATACGATATCAGTAACTATTGGTTAATATATCAGTTAGCTCGTGTATATATTTTAATTTATTAGCTTAAATTGCAATTTTACAGTATAATTACTAAATTACTAAATACGGTATACAAATATTAAAATGTGTACTATGTCTTATTCTTTCCTAAACTAATAATACCATCTAATGGATCCGATCTCTGATTTTTTATTCCATTCCATATCACGACAACAATTATTTCACAGAATAACAAAAACAATAAATTCTTATGTTTAATAATAAGTCAACGCGAATACCGACTAACCATGTTTTTAAATGAAAACTGTGAAATGTTTATAATGTTACCAATAAAATATTTTTTAGTTAATATATTATTCTCCATTGCGTTTGTATATCATTGAAAGTATGTACACACTCACCTATCAAATCTTGTATGGTATGTAGATGAACAAATACGTTTAGGGGTAAATGACAAAAAATAAAATACACAATAAGCTCCGTCTGTATTTTAATTTCAAATTCCGTAAATATACAACCTCAATACAAATAGAGAATATTAAAAGAGCTTATGAGTATGCAGTTGTATACTGAGAAAGTATTATTATAAAAGTTCATGCAGCGTAGTGTAAATATTAAAATAAATTAGCTTATTTATAAATTTGAAATTGAAAGACGTATGTTGTAAGATTGTTGTATATTTGTATTTAGATTATTGAACAACTCTGATAGATTTCGAATTTGCATAATACAATATAATATAGTACTGTATAAAAACAAAACCGCAATAAATAATCTTTTTAGATGCAGCTTATTATATTGATAATGCCGATACACTAAGGTTATATTTTAATGTAGAATAAAATAAAAAATGAGAATAAAAAAGTATTTTAAGACGAATGTTAAAAAGTTCTTAAGTTAAAAGTAAAGATTTTTATAACTAAATTTTAACTATCCTGCTATCTCTTTCGATTACCATTTAATAATATTTTTGCTGGTCTCCCATTAAACATTTTTTCTCTGTTATTATCTGAACCGTGTATATTTAAATTTTTTTAATATAGAAAAGAATATAAGTAGTTATTTATGAATATTACTTATTTTTTTATCTACTAAAACATTACAATCTATATAATTACAAACCTTTTTGTAAGAAATACAAAGCCTGCAGAAATATTGAGTAAAATTTAGAAATACAATCTTTTCAGATGAATCAATTATAAGTTATTACTGTTTACCATTAATTAGTCTGAACAATATTACGTTCCTAAATATGTATATAGATGGACGAGGCACGTTTGAGCCAGGAACGTTTAGGTCACTAATAAAAATGTAACCCGTTTGAGCTATTTTTTTTTTTTTTGTATATTTTAAATAAAGTACTTCTAAATAATTACTAGAAAGCTCGCTTAGGCCCGTTTCACATGGACGCGTATTTTACGCGCGCGCTTTTAGTTTACGTTGGTTAAGTTCATATACACACCGTATCGGCGAGCAAAACGCGCCATCGTCGGGAAAATGAGATGTTCAGTTAAACTGTGTAAACTAACTTGTAATTTGTAGATTATGTACAGTACAAAATTATCTATAATTGATCTACTATCTACCAATTCTACCTAGATATATACATAGTTCAATAGTTTGATATACATACAAGATATTATATTATAAATTGACGTCGAGTATTACTATTTTGTATTGATTAAATAAATCAAAATTAATTAATTAAAGAACTTTAAACAGTGAACATTACATTGCTTATAACAAAAAAATTTCATTTCCATTTAATAATAACTAAAACTAACCTAACCTAATCTATCATCATATTTATAGGTAAATAGGACTGTGGTCACAAATAATCAAAAAATAAAAATAAAAATATATAATCATATTATATTCATTATAACATGCGTAATAACACTGTATTTAAGTAAGTTTTATTTAAATTATCAAGCATTTAATAAACGGACATTTTTGTAAATAACCACACCCAATAAGGGATTTTGATTTTAAAAGTTCATCGTATAATCTATTATTAGTATTTTATCTATAAAATAAATTAAATAAGAATTTATTTTAAATAATTAAATACCTATTTATATTTGTACGTAATACACGCGTGAAGTACATGACCAGCATAATATCAATCATTATTGATTTAAAATGATTCAGTTTGCATTCAATAATTTAAGACTTTGTTTTAGCATATTTTACAAAATATATTGTACATTATATGTTATAATATTCCAATTATTCCCACAAACACAATATAACGTATATTACTATGAACATTTTTTTTTAGTATTTGTTTTATTTTTACTATACATTACTGTTCGAATAAAAATCAGAATAATTTTATTCATTTTTTAATTTCTTATTTATAGTTAAATTTAACTATGTATTGTATCCGATAAAAGCAATTCGAATACTTAATTGAAATACAGCATTAATCGTCATGATGAATAATAAATAGTAATAATCGTCTTCGTGAATTTTTCGAGATTCCGGGCTATTCGTAAACATTCCCGGAAATTTCTGCACCAAGTTACGTTCCCGGAAATTTTTCTACCCAAGTTTGGTATTATACAGGCGGTTGTTAATATTTTTATTTTTCTTACTAAGCAAAAAATTACAAATAATAAAAAAAAAGAGTATTACAATGGAAGTTGGTTGGTATTATTATTATTATATCTAAGAAAAAAATATATATTTTTTAAAAATTTTTACGATTTCCCGCAAGACAAATACCTTTGACAATAACGACGTGGGAGGTGAGAATTCCGTGTGTGGAGAATTTGACTGTTCTTCTATATGTATAAGTGCATCTCGACGGGGATTTTATAACATATATCACGACTTACATTATTTTATATATAGCGTCTCCCACTGTGGAGAATCTTATAATTCAAGCCTCGGAGGCGACCGGCGACCGTCGTAACTCCGGCCCGAACTCGAAACGACGGTGTATAATATATTTACGACGGACTCGACGTAAGCAGTTTAAGGACCGCGCCCTCGTACCGGCGATTTACCGGGATTTTACTACTGTCTGCTGTAAACGTCGTCCATTGTTCAACGCTGCCGAGGTTTTACCATAAACGTATACAATATAATAATATTATATACACACTCGTTCACCACCGTACTTACACATAAATATATATATATATATATATAATATAATATATAACTTTTTTCATTGTTCTTCTGGTTTATTTATTTATGATAACGCGCTACGATGAGAAAAATGTAAAAATTACTCGTCCCAGTCCAAAAGACTTGCCTACAACGCCGCGCTGTACATATTTCGTCATGGGCGTAATTAGAGAGAGTATGGGTAGGGATGTATTTCAAGCCCTAATAGCTTGCGTCTTTCTCAAACAAATTTTGAAAATCATGACTGAAGTGTCATTGTCGATGAAATATTTTTTCAAAATACAATATGTCAATGCTCATTCTTATTTTTTCTTTTATAATAATTTAAATTTATTAAAGATTTTAGTGAGTAATATTTGTTTTAAATATTATCCTATTTTTAATTTTATAAATTATTCAAAGATTAAGTGTAATGATATCAACTTCTTTTTTTGAAATAGAAATCACTCCTTTTTTCCATAAATCGTTAATATTGTGATTTTTAGATAATATTTATGTTTCTTAATCGAAATACGAATAAGTAGTTTTATGTTACCCATTTAATTTTATTAATAGTATCATGAAAAAAATAGATTTGTAATATAATAGTATTTTATATTAATCTATCGAAATGTTATGGTTTGTAAAAATTATAGAATTATTTATAAAGACAACTATTCTTAGTGTAAACGTTTTAATAGTTAAGAATTCAATCAAAATTATATGTTGATATTACAATAATATGTTCCAAAACGTCATCTTTTTAATTTTAGTTTGAATAAAATAACTTTTTTTCGTCACATGACCCTACTTATATTGTATAAAAAAAAAATTAAAATTTTAGAATGTGGTATTTTTGTGTACCTACCTGTTATATTATATAAAAATTCCAAGAATTAGAATTTAAATAATTTAATGATAAATGAAAAAAAAAATTAGGGTAGCTATGATCGTTTTGTACATGGAATATGCCACAATGCGTTTTACTTTAATTTGACAATCAAAGTTAAAAGCGACAAAAATTAAAACACCATGTAAATAATTTATCACATGTATCATACGACGAAACCAACAAAATTAACTGAATACTTGTACAATGGGGTGAGAAATATATTGTGCGTTATTTCGTTTAATAATAATGCTATTATAAACAATAATTTCACATTCACTGATCACAGTAGTTATAATTATTATACTAATATAATCCCCAGTGAATGCTGTTGTAAATAATATAATAAAGTACTTAATGTTTATAGCATATACACACACATATATATAATATATATATATATTTATGCAAACATACACACATACATGCGTTTTATTAATCGTTTTTGTAGTTTTAATTACACACCCAATACATAACGCAACAGCTATCACAACATTTAATCTAAACGCTATTTGATAATTAAAAACTCATTTAGGAAGAATTAAAAGTAACACGATATTTTAATCTTTACGCTAATAAATTTGAAAAAAAAATGCAAACAAGATACACGTAATGTTGTTTCACTGGATTGCCACTTGTCTCGTTTTTGGCGTTATGCCTGACGAAAATATAAATCATTGACCACACGTAAAAACAATTTTAGTGTTACTTAGATGCAAAATTAATACCGTTGTTTATAAATGACTAAAATGCTGGTGTAATGTCGGGTGAATAACTATAATTTTCCGTTGAAAACTAATATATAAAATAATTATTATATTTTATCTTTATTTGTCTGAGGTTCCACCATTGGGCGATTTCCTCACTCACTCCTCCCAACATTTCTTTCCTCGTATCATATTTATTCATTGTACGTATTGTATTTATTGTATAATATCATACTTAAAAAAAAATATTTATTCAAATGTATTTTGAATTATCTGTTACTAAAACTGACCATAAACTATATCGGTAAGATATCCATAAGGTTGAAATATTTTTCATATAAAATGTTTAAATATTAATTATAATAAATTCTCACTTGATCAACAAATGCATGCTTATGCTTAACATAATTATTGACTAGGTATAATGATTATAATGAACTGAATTCTATAGGTAACACTAAAACATTTTAAATGAAAAATTCTATTTTTCGTCAAGTTTTATATTACAGTCATTTTAAAAATTATTTATTTATGATGTGCAGTTAATAGGAATTTTCCTTTAGCTGTCTGTGATTATTAACTAATAATATTGGTATAAAATACCATAGTACCTATATAGCATACCTACTGTATAGTTTATAATATTTTGATAGTCGATTATAATTTAATTTGACAATATTGATAATTGTTAGTAAATAAACAGATTATTATGAATGGATGTGTATCGTAATTGTAGATTTTAATAACATTTGTGGTTATTACATTTTACTGATAATTATCGATCAATAAGAACTGACTAAACATTTCACTTAGAAATAAATCAATATTTGATTAAGTTGAAAATAATTAGTTTTATATATTTTGTTAACTTTTGCTTATTGCTTGACTGAGTATCGTTCACTTAGTTTATTTGATTGCACCAAAGTGTGATAATTACCATCTGAGAAGAGCGATCGCCTCGAGCACCATTACCCTTTGACTTCCTAGAAGTTAATACTCTTATTTCCCTTTACTCTAATATATGAGCTCTTGTTATATTTGACTTCGTATTCCTGAGTACACAAAACATATACCACCGAGAGAAATATAAATCAATCCCTTGACGAGACATTTTTTAATGTCCTCCTTTTAATTAAAAATATAAAATTATGAAACATGAACAATATAAAATAAAAAAAAAACAACGCTAAAACGTACTTACAATTATGTAAAAGTGTTTTTATATTATTATGTATCTTTGTATAGTTGCATACTAACTACAGTTCTCGAACAATATGTACACATACCTATGGAAAACTACCACACATTTTTTGTTTTACAATACTGGTTTTGTATACCGGAGGAAAACACAAAAATATTTTGACTACCTGACTAAGTAAATATTTATACCTTAAGATATCTAGAGAATCTGTAAGAGTTAAATATTAGTGACTAATTTATTTAGTTTAATGTATTTTTAAAGTGATTATTTATACATCTATTAAATGCAAAATTTTAACCATATTTGTTTTTTCAGTATACTGATATACTCAAAATAAACTACAATAAGCTTGTTAGGTTTATATTTAAATTTTAAATGATAACTATTGTATTGTAAATTGTCCTCCCCTCGTGATATTATGTAATATTTATTATTGGCCAATAATAATATTATTGTAAATACCCTTCTGTAACAAACGTGTAGAATATTGTTTTTTTTTTGCATACTAATGAAATAACTGGAATCATTAAAATATACAACTTTATGTTTGTTCAATACGTACAGATTGTACAAAATGGTTTTTTTTGTACATTTTTAAAATAAATATAATAATATGATGAATCATTTTGTAGTTGTAAATTAATTTTAATTTTGTGATAAATTATTAAAATAAATACCTATTATAAGTATATGGGCACCTAGATAATGCTGTAATGATTTTATTGTTTTTTTTCATATATATGTAGACAATCATTTTATTTATAATTGTTTTTGATTGCGAGCTTTTTTTTTTTTTGGTAAAATTTTAAATTTACTAAATAAAAAAAATATTTCTATACTTTCAGATTTTTTCAAACCTTACGAGTATAATCATACTGAATTTGTTAAACTAACATTATGAGTATCACGGTATAGTAAATTATTTTCTGATTAATTCATATACCTATATTTTTTTTTGGTGAATAGTAAAGTAGTTATGTTAAATAGATTTAAATTTGATACTACATCTTTTGTTCAGACTTATTAATATCTACTTGAATGTTATTATTTTAAGTTTAATCTGACGATTAATAGTGAAGTTTTTGAACTAAAGTACATTAAATAATACTTTCAAAACCTCCTCACCTGTTTCCGATGAGACGTATGGTTCAAAGTTTTACATCGTAGGCGAGAGTAAAATAATCCAGTGAAACCATGATTATATATCGTAAAATGTTTTTTGTGCAGTCGAGTTCGAGAACATAATATATTACTTATAAGTTGACTGTGCCTGTCAGGCGTATAAGATTGTTGGGTATGCTTTGATATTTAAAATCTTGATCTACTTGGTAACGGAAATGACGACAATTGGTTTTCAAAGATTTTCTATAAATTATTCAATTGAATTATAATTATACGTGTCATTGACAGACACCTACAAAGTTGACATATAAAATGTAATCACAAACAGCACTATTTTATATATATGTATCGTATGTAATATACTTATTCGGTATTAGGCTCAGGATTGTTGTACAATTGTTTAATTATAATGTTTAATCATACTATAGAGTTGCTGTCGTTAACATATTACAGTAATTAAATTTTCAATTGAGCATTATTTAAAACCAATATTATTATTTCTAGAGTAGGTAGGTATTTATTTATTTGATAAATTTATAAAATCTATAGTTTTCTACCTTTACTTATATTGCGTAATACATAGACCCATTTATTTGTGTGTTCAAATGGCTGATGTATGTTAATGATGATTTATTACTAAATGCGTTCCACCACTATTCATTATATTGGATGTATTATCTTGAAAAATTACAATTATCTATGTGGATTTTATTTCACTTTCCTAAACACTGTATTCTATATGATATAATATGTACCTAATATTGCAAAAACCTTAAATATAATATTGTGATAATAATGCAATATACATTATATACATTGAATTTTATTTATAAAAAAATAATAGTGTTTTGCACAGTCTCAGTAAAAATGTTTAGAGAAGTAATTTCATAAGTATTCAAGCATATTAAGTTATTATAATTATCGAATTCAATCAAATTGAGTAGGTTATTTAATTTAATGCAATTAAATTAAGTTAAATATACGTAAGGTACGCATTAAAAAATATCAAAACTATAAATACCCAGTAAAAAACGTAATGCAATCATGCACCTTTCTAAATAATATAATAACATTTATGGAAATGACTTGTTTTAACCTTAATAGTTATATAGGTATATTGCCAATTAGAAATTTTGAATTTTAAATGAAATTATAATTTTATACGAATTATGGAGTACCTAATACATAAATAAATCTTTGATGTAAAATTATTTGCATATTAATTAAAATTTATTATTGATTTTAAAAACAAAAAATTATTAATGTTTTCGTCCTTGAAAATACATTTTATTAACCACGTTGTATTAAAAAAATGTTAAATAAACTTAAACCAATAGTTATCCATCACCAGGATTAACCATAAATACTTTATATTATATTATTATTGCTTCCATTAAAAATACGTTTTTAATGTTTGATAAAATCATCGCCATATTATGAGTAATATGCTGCAGGTATTGGTTTTAGCAGCTGCATTATTTATATCGTACGAAAACATTAAAAACGCGGTCTATATTATGAAAGTTGCTGTTGAATATTGTATATAATTTATCTTGGCATTCATATCCCTCCAAGCAAGGGCCGGATCAATGTTGTCTAAATTTGAAAATCAATAATCAACTTTATTAGATATTTTATTCTATTTAATGGTGCATAAATATAATATATTGTGAAAAAATAACTGTATCTTTTTAAATTTTGAGCCTAAGGCTCTTTTAAATATCACAATAATGATATATCTATTGGATATTTTAAAAAGAAAAAAGTCTTTGGGTATAATATTACCTATTCCGATATAGGGAATTCTTGGATTTAACTGTAACGTATTAAACCTGCACAGCTAGAGCATGGGAGGTAAGGTACGAAAAGATTATTGTACCATTCACGCCTAACCTAAGAACAGCACAAAGAAAAATGATAACATCACGTTAAGGAGCTTTGAACGATCATGGGTGATGGGACGTAAACTAGTAGATTGGTATCTACGGTGTAGCCCGTCGTATAAAATGTGATGAATACCGACAAAACGAAGTTTTGGACGAACGTTCAGATAATATATATTATATTGTTGCTATTAATATATATTTACTAAATTGTTGTTTATGTGGTAATAAAATGTATAAATGATTTAAATATATTGTGTTTATCGCGGCCAAACTCGGTTTCACATAATGTTACTGTCGTTTTCATAATAATATAATATTTTTATAGCGTTATGTATAATATTAATTTATGTCAGTAATGTTATCATTTAATGTGCTATACATACAAATACCATTTTACTATAGGTAACACATAATGCACATAAACATATTATATGAGTATTCAATAATTTTTGTAATTTTATCTATACGTTACCTATAAATAATAATAATGCTTGCAGAGCATTCGTATAATATTTATTTTCCACTAGGTACGTTAATATATATATACATATATTTAATTAATTCAATGCAAAACTTTAATAGATGGAAAACTTGTTTTTATATATGCGATTATCAAAAAACAAGAAAAAATGGGCAAAATATATTTTTTTAATGGTATAAGATACCTTTGTTGCAGAAAATGTATAATATAATTTATCATACTAAGTACTCACATTCAATTATATTTTTATGAGTAAAACATTTGTATTAAAAGAAAATTAACTAAATTACGTCATAATATTGTAATTAGACAAAATAAAGATATAATAACAATATTATTATAGTATGGGGATTTTAAAGTAAAATACTGAATTTTAAAATAACATTATATTATTTTTGGATAAAAAAAACATTAAGTACGTGATAAAATTATGTTGGATTTGAATAAAAGGTATCTAAGGTATAAACTAACAAAAATAAAAATGGACAACACAATATAATTGCTTAAATGTAATATATTATGTATAAATATCAAATATATATATATATTAATGGAATCAAGTTTAATCAGAGCAGTTAGGTAAAAACTAACGAATAGTATTCTTAAGTAGGTACTTAGATACCAAGTATTTTTATGGAAATACAACTGTCTACGAATTTTACAATTATATTAATTTATTTTAACTAGTACTTATTCTTATATCAAAATATATTATAGATTATAGAAATATAGAAAATGTATCATTTATGTAATTTTTAAATATAATTATAAATTATTGGTTAAAACGTGTACACAATTCAAAATTAACTGATAACTGGTAAATATAACATCTAATCAGGGCTTTTTACTAAAAACTAATATAAAAGAAAAGTTATTCTATGGTTATAAAGTGGCAAAACGTTTAGCTACTTCATATTATCATAAAAACTAAATAGGTTCATAAGAAAATACAAGCTTTGAATAAGATTATACATAAATTTAAATATCCAATTGAAGATTAATAATTGATACATTATATTCATAGTGAAACGATTCACATTTAAGTACACTTGATTTACTAACTATTATTTATTTGCACATTGATATTGAACCATTACTATTTTATTGTGAATTATTTTTTAAACCCTAATTTTAACTAATAAATATAAAGTATTTATTATTAAAAAAAAAAAAAAAAAAATGACATAAAGATATTATATATTATATATTTTTTTTTTTTTTTGTATTCTCGAGAACAATTCCGTTCTCATAATAAAATTTCTGCTCTAGACTTAAAGCATGATAAGAAAGATTGTTTAATACATTTTGGCTTTTACAGATATTTAAAGTATGTTGCAAACAATAATTTTTAGCTAAAATAGTGTAATATAATAATTCTATTTTATGAATAGAATAATTACTAATATATCCTATTAAACCCTATTTCCAAAATGATTTAAATTATTAGTCTTATTTACTATGGAATTTTGTGACAATCGTGTTAGTAAGCTTATCGGTATTTATTTAAAAAAATCTATGTCAGCTTCTCAAATGTTATCACCGCATAGATATTATAGTTACTTACTGATTTTAAGCTCCAAATTCATTTTTTGCCTAAGTCCTCTAATAAGCATTACATAATAATATTTTTGGAATGACATTGCTTATATATATTTGATAATAAAAATTCTTTGATTTGAAAGTTAACATAATGTAGGTGAGTTTTGAAGAAGACTATCGTCTCCCTAATATTATTTCTGTATTAAAATAATGTTCAATATTAGGTATAATAAATTGGATAAATTGTCAATAATAATGAATTGGTTCATGGGAACTGATAACATTTGTAAATAATAAAACAAACCAAAATTTTACTATATGCATGCCTGTAGAGAAAAATATTTAATTAACATAGACAATATAATACTATAATTGATCTATTAGGAATAAGTGTGTTTACTTGTTGAGACGATTTGCAAAATTTGGTAAGACTTATGTAAATTTACTTTTTAAAATATCTTGGTGAATTTTAAACATTAATATATTTTTTCAGTTTTATTGATTTTATGATTTGGTTGCAACTTTTTAGGTAGATACTTACTAGTAAAATACTTAAATAAAATTGAACGTTATTATCCATATTTATTTAAATTGTCATTAATCATAATTATAAGCATATCGCAATTAAGATTTTATTACGTTTTACTAGTTAAACAACCCCAACACTCATCGACAATAGTCTAATGTTACATTGATTGATTTGTTTACTTCTCTGAATATGTTTCCGTACATCGATTTGGATTTATAAAATAAAGACAAGTTTAATTATTCGAAAAAGATATCCAAATACGATTTACGAGTACAAAAAATAAATTGTTGATCTTACTCGTAAATTTAGATTTTTACCTCGTCAACAGTTAATCATTGTACACGAATAAATCTAAAATGTGATACTTTAAAAAACTCATTAAATTAATTCATTATAATTTTTAAATATATATATATATTTTCTTTTTTGCTTGCTACCTTAAAATAATTATTGAATAGACATAACCACATATATCACATATAGTATAACAACAATAAGTAAATTTGTTATGTTGTTATACTATTACAAAATACCATTGAATTTTAAGATTGTAACTCTCGAAATAGCCAATGAGCAATGAGCATTGACTATATTATGAAAATTATAAAATAAATAAATGATTTGAGTGAAACAATTAAAATATTTTTTTAAATTTAAATTTCAGTCATTTATGATAAATTAACTATGAAATTAATTTTAAAACTTATTATTAATTGAATGGTTATTTTAAAAATATTAATATTAATAATTAAATTGTTACTACTATTTAGTAATAATAATTGTATTCATAGGCACGTTCAAAATATTATAAAACATTTTATAGATGTCGGACATAGCCAAAACTAAAATTTAGTTTTGTTCGCAAAATACTAAGCTGTTTTTTTAACTTAAAAAATATAATGATACTAGACAAATCGGTAAAAAATATGTATAAACTCTGTTCACGTAGAATTTTTAAGTTTTTAATTTATTTTCTGTATTAAAACAATTTTTTTTTTGTTATCAAAACAAAATTCAACTAATAACTCTTTTCGTATCGAATACTTTAAACGTAAAGCTAATGATATTTATTATTGATCGATTATTTATCATTAACGAGGATTGTCATTTGTCTATCTAAATTAACAATAATAATTTTTTATGAACATTATCTCCATAAAACATTCACAATTAATTAGGATAATATTATTTGACAAACATCTTATATATAATGTATATAATTTATCAAAAAAAATAATTACCTTACAAAATTACTTACTAAGAAAAATAATTTTTTCAAACCAAATAATACACTATATAAATGTCTTGTTTTAATAATTAAAAATAAATATTAAATATGGGTACATTTTTGTTGCATTATTATGCACTTAAAATGTCTTTAAGTAAAAAGGAAATGAAGAAAATATTTAAATGTATAGTACCTTCTTTTAATTACTTTATTTGTTTACAGTTTTTCACCTATATAATGGATTTAAAATAATTAATCATAAATATTTAAAGCGAAAATCACAAAAATACGTATTATTATAATTACAGGTATATAATTCTATACTCAGCATAAAATATAATTTATTTGTTCATGACGTATTGATATAACAAACAACTTTACTATTTAAATCAAGTATCTGATAAATTCAGCAAAATACTATAACTATAACTCAACATTGAAAACACAAACAAATTGTTCAACTTAAATTTACATGTGAACTTATAAGAACATATAATGTAAATACACATAAATAAATGTAAGCAACTAAATTAATATGTACAATGTACATATAAAGTGAATATCTGACGTTTCTAAAACTTAAAATAAAAACTAATATAATACTCTGAGTTATATTATATAATTGATGTATTATGCAGTATATTGTACTTAAAATAATTAATATTTAAGTCAAAGCAAAATATCTGAATCAGCGTTAATATTATGTTTTGTTTTTTGTATTTTAATTTTAATATAAACCATTGCAACTAAATACGACAAAACATCATAACAGACTTATAAAACTTAAAAAAATTCATAATTTCTAATTTATATCAATATTTTTAGAAATTATGAATTAAAATTGTACTATAAATAGTTTTTTAGAACATAAATATTATTAAATAATTCTAAAAAAAAAAAACATTTGATTATAAAATTATGTAGAGGTACCTTTAGTATATTATATCTGTTTATATTTTTTCCATGGAACAGGGATTTTTATATCGTTTACAATTCATTATTAATTATTAAAGAAAATATATTAATTATAAACCGATTTTATTTTAATTGTAATTTTATGTATCTGATAAATAATGATGAATGAGAAATTGAAAAACTGTTTTCCTGTTATACGTGTTATGAAAAAAAAAAGAAAAATACTATGGTGCCAATGTATCAAAAACACAAATTATAATTAAAATTCACCTTTTTGATATGGTAGGCAGTATACTATTTTATTAATTAAGTTATAAAATAACATTATAAATACAAAGATAACCAGAAAATTCAAGTTAAAAACAACTTTTAAATTAGACATTACTATTTATTTACTATTCATAATACCTCTAACATCTATACTAATCTGATTACGAGTAATGTTTTTAAATATAATTTACCTCGAATATAATTGATCATTATCATTGATCATAATACCAAAGACAGTAAGTAGTATTGAAATTATGGCGTCTTTTGGGATTCATCAAAGCCATATTATTGTATGGAATTATTATTATAAACAAAATAAAAATAATGTACCTATGCATTATATTCATTGGTGCGCATATAACGGTACAACACTTATATAGTATTAATGAATAATGATGATTTTATTATTTTATTATTATTTTTGGTATCTGAAAAAGGTTTTTATTGAACATTCAATTTTTATTAGGAGTTATTTAAGTTTTATTGCAATTATAACTGTCTTATTAGTAGTTTGTGAACTTTGAATTATTGTTACTTTAATCTTTGTTATGTTTTTAAAAGTTAGATCAATTTCGTAAACTTCAAAAGATTATCTATGAATACGTGATAATTTCCATTTAGATTAATTATTTTCTACAGAAAATTATTATGTACGTATCTACTATCTACGCCTGAGTTGCCGAACGTTAAAATGAAAAAAAAATACAGCATAAACTCAAAATCATGGAATTTCTAAAATTTTACACTATTTTGACTTGTTTTATAGTAAAAATATCTAACAACATAAAGTTGTAGTTTTAATATTTAATAAAAATTAGTAGTGTAAAAACTGCGTTCTTCTATTATTATCGACTATGTTAAATAAACTATATTGGTAGGTATATAATAACAAGTTTTGTGAATTAAACTAATTATTGTATTGCGTGCTTTTATTTATACTTGATTACTTTAGTTTTTATTACACAATCTGTTGTATAATATTATATATCCCAAAACAGTATTGCAAATACTATATAATTGTAATAAAGAAAAAAAAGAATTTCTCAGAATTCAAAATTCTCCCACTTAGTATTTGATACTTGATATGAAATCTGTAAACATTATTTAGTATTGGAAATATATTTTGTTTATATTTTTATTTTATTTTGGATTATTATGTTTGTATAGTATATTGCACATTGCATACGAAAATCTAACCCTTGACGGAAATAACATGTCAACGACATTAAAACCAAGAGGATGATATATTGGTATTGAATGAAAATCGTTCAAAACTTCCATGAGTGTATAAAGTTACTTTTGAATATTTTGAATATCTAAATTCCATTGAAAAACTTACAACTTGTTGGTGTAATTTATGTCTTGCGCACAAAGTGTTTACGGCCAAGGTTCTTCGTCAACTTTGCACATCTTTCACGCGTTAAACTATGTTAACCAACGTTGTAATTTAATTAACGGATCGTAACAACAGTATAATTTCTTACCACAATATATAAAACAGTAAGCAGCTAATGGAATTGAACTTTTACAAAAATCTTTATTGAATCGTATGTATTATGTTATACGGCAAATATAGTTTCTAGCAAAACCATTTAATCAAATAATATTATATATATATATACATATATATATATGCTTTTCAAAACAAGTGATGTGATTTTACTCAGCAGATAGATCAAAATTGTATACTAGATATCTACTTACTTTTTTTTTTTTAATACGTAAAGAGCTTAAAGTATTTAAAAACAAAGACAGGTTTTCTACCTATTTTTTCTTTTACTCTGATATATTAGTAATTTTGAAAAAAAAAACACTCAAGGAAGAACTCGCAACTTTACTAAAGGTTTTTTTGTGTTTAAAACTTATTCCATTGTAAAAGTGAAAAAGTGAAAAAAAATCCCTTATTGCCAACAGTTTTATAGTGCAATTAAAAATATAATGTAAATTGTCAACAAGGATGGACTTCTGTCTGGCGTCTTTAAAATTATTTATGGTTGTAATAATATTGTTGGCGTTGAGTGTATTCTTTTATTTGTACCTAACTACATTATTTTAAATTCTGGACGTAATAAAATGTATTTTTCATATATTTTCTATGCGAAATACTTAACAAACTCACAAGTTTTAAAAATTTGCTATGTTTTATTGAAGTAAACAATAGTTATTAATACATAAATATTTGTATTATCATGTTTTTACAAATATTGTAGTATTCATAAAGAAATTGTTTGAGTGTAAAACAAACAAAAAAAAAAAAATATTAATTTAACATTTTTCATATAATTAATTATTTTATTGACAGTACTTATACACCTATTGATCAAAAAAGATAACTCTTACTTTTAGATTTGTGTATTTAGGATTCAAAAATGTATTGCAATAATAATATTAATTATTCAAAAATTGTTATTGTTTTTTTTTTTTTTATTACTTGCAAAATGTTTATTAAAGATAAAGAATGATATAAAATATATATGAACTAGCATAATATTATAATGTAAATAATTTATTAATTAATAATACATTTTATGCATAGTACTTACTGAAAAAATATTTTTTTGTGTGTGTATCCTATTGTAAATTCAGCATACAATGATTATAAAACAAAGTGTAATAATAAAATGTATACGACTATAATATATTCGTAATTTATATGTATTAAAAATATACGAGTAACAACTGTTTTATCACTGCAAATAATGAATGCATATTAAACAATAATACTTCACGTCTTCACGATTACAAATAAATAAAATAGAATTTGAAAGATAAGAAAAAAAAGTTATTCAGGTGCAACTTTAAACATCCCTCAACACAAGTAAAACCACACATAGCTATAGAATTTTTATGGATGATTGATCAATATACGTTATATTTTGAGGATAATCGCATAATTCAATAAAATAAATTGATACTTATATTATAAACAAAGATGCTGGATATATTACCCGATGAACTCAAGTAAATAATATACTAATAATTGATGTATAATAACGTATCATTTCACTTTATTACATTATACAATATTATTCTTTGAACTTGTAACACAAATTTAATTAAATCGAAAAAGTTTAAATTCGACTTATTATGATTATTGATATTATTATTAACATCCTTGTTTTTAATGAAAAAATTAAATTACCTAACGATAAATATTATTAATTTTAAGTACAAGTGATCTATTAATAATTTTTTTCAAAAAGTCAAATCAATTAATCATTAATTATAAAAATGTGTTTATAACACATATAATTAAGTTAAATGTTTTATAGTATACATAGAAAAACGTTTCACACTAACATAATATTTATAATATATCAACTAGTCAAAATATGTATCATAATAATATATTAAAATATATCATTTTCAGGTTGTTTATCAATTAACTACCATAATAACACATAATGTAATATATTTTTAATACTGTATCGCATATAACTACTTTCAATTTATAAGTTAATATTAATGTATGGTTCAAATATTCAATTTCATAAAAATAATAACTTCAAATGACATAAATTATATATGTATTTATATATTTGATGTTTGCTATAAAAATAAAACTTTTTAGAAACTACTTATTAATGTTTCAAGTCAGATCTATATTGTTTGAAAAATAGATGCATAAGTTTTTTTTTTATTTACATAAAAAAAAAAATTTCATCAATAAGTCTAACATTTTAAATGTAAATAAATAGTTCAAAGAAATTCATAATAGCTATAGTTATTCATTTTTGAACTATAACAGTAGTAATAAGGAGAAAAACAGGGATAACCGTTCTGATATACAGTAGGTGTCAAGCGTACCTCGCCCTTGATAAATAACACACTATTATGTATGTATTAAATTTAAAACCAATGTGATTGCTTACAGAAAAATTATTTTAAGTAAATATAGTTTTCCAGCTTATATTGTTAATTATATTTTATGATTGCTATTTTAAATTTATTTATTTGCTAGTAATAAGGTAAGTTGAATTAATTTTTGTCAAAAATATTACATTTAAGTATATAAAGTATTATTATATAGGTATGTTAAAAAATAATAATTTTTAATTACAAACTATACTGAAATTATCATTCTACATTTTAATATAAAATTTCGTCCAAGTTTTAATTTAAAATGCCTAAAAAATAAATAAAAATTATTTTTTTTTATAATATGTTTTTATGTTTTTTAAATATAATAAAGAGTTTAGTTATAATATTATATTCGATATTTATACTTTTTGTTTTAGTCATTTTTTTTTTTTTAACTTTAAAATTACAGAAAAAAATGTTCAAATTCTTATAAATATAGTTGAAAGATATTAAAATGTTTTGAAAATTATATTATGTATAAAAATGTAAAACATTTTATAGAAAACTAGTAATGCGTAAAAATTCCATTTTATTAAATTTTATATCTTTTCCCAGATTATTTGGAAAAATTCTAGAGGTTTTTAATTGTTATCCATTAAAAGCGCCAACAGTTTTAGTATCAGAAGCTATCTTCGAAATTAAAGATTAACTATTATACCTATATTTAATATTTCAATTATATATAAATATATTCCAGTCAAAATGCCATATTATGAACTATTCTGTAATTAATTATTCTTAAATCAAACATAATCAACTTAACCATTGATTATATATAGTTTAATTATTTTAGTACCTAACAGTAGGTGCGAGAAATATCTTAAGAACTCTTGTCTCCACAACAAGCTTAGATTACGGAGACAATCATTTTTGTTTAATGTCATATTCTTATAATAGTTATTTAAATTTGTATTAATTTACATGTATACATACCTAACAATTTTTTCGAATGAATAAAAATTAATCAATCAATCTCATAACATCAACAAAAAAATCACCCACACTCATTGTAAAATCAATACACTCATTGCTTTTCTCTGAATCTAAATACACTTTCAACCTTCAATAGAGGATTTCGTATACTTTGAAAATTGAGAAGATGATTTAATGTTTTGATAGTATTAAAAATAAAAGTTGGATCATCCGTCAAAATAAAATACACAAGGAAAACGCCTATATAGTGATAAAATATAATCTACCAACGTCAGTATAGCACACGTGTTTCAAGCGATTATTCAGATCCACTCCGCAATATTATTATTATCGAGTATCCTCATCGTTTTATAAAAAATATATTTTAGTCGTGTTTTAACAGTCTATTGCAAACGCCGTCCTTAGTGACGGGCACACGGAAACACGACATGATATTATGCTCCGTGACCGTCCGCAGTAGAATTAATTTAACAATTATTATTACAATTCAATTTTCAGAAAATCCATTTTTTTCTCTCTCAGTAATATTTTAATCAAATGAAAGTCAATTTTTAATTTACATCAAACGTAAAACGTTAATTTAAATTATTCTGTGTTTCAGAACTCGTTATCCCATATATTAAATTCATATTTAAATATACCTCATTATTTAAAGAAAATATTTTTTTTATTTTTTATTTTTTTTTTTTATAGAGTATAAATAAACTAAGCACAACGATCAACACATTAAATTTGGGCTTTAGATTACTGTATATTTTTTAACTAAATTAAAAATATAATTAAGTTTAAAAATGTATTTTGAAACACTTAACACCACACGCGTCGTTTTAATTTTTGTCTTATGTATTTCTCAAGACTTATTCATTTAATCTCATGGGAAATAAAATATTTTTATAGTTTTAAGTTGTATAGCTTAAAATAAACTATTTATAATTTTTTATTTAATTAACTGATAAGTAACTTCTAACAAAAATTATAATGAATACTGCAAATACTAAATTGACAAACAGACTTCTTTTTAATTGAATCAAAATTTATAATGGATTGAAATTCAAGTATCAGAAATAAATGAAAATATACATATTAACATATGTTAATATGAAGCGAAGTTTAATTTTAAAAATAATTATTTAAATAACAACTATCAAAGAATTTGTATTATTTATTTATTTAATATTTTTTGCTATGTATAATTCATAAAAATTCACTTCTTTTAGACTTAAAAATTATCATATTTATTGATATAAAACGCCTGTATACATTGAAATAAAATAGTAATATAAATGTATATAATTTTTTTTTTATATTTGAAAGTACTTAGACGAATTAATAAATATCATTATAGTATCGAATCTGTTTTATTGGTAAAATTATACTTTATAATATATTCATAAATAAAATAATGAAGGTATAGTAAGTAATGAAGGTATTATCTAAATTAAGTTTTCTTGAATTCAAGACTTATTTTCATCAGTTATTATTATCAACAAAACTATTATGGCAGTATGGTTATAAGACCATACAAGACCATCATAAGAGCAAGAAGAAAAAAATACCCATGATAAATTTATTTCACATAGTTTCTTTTTAAATAAAATATTTAAAATTTTATTCAAACTTACTTCAGAATCTATAAGTTAAATATTGAAAGAAACTTATAAAACTCTAATTAATTAAATCTAATACGAAGATAATTATTAAACTAATAAATAAAATTAATACATAATATAAATTAAAAAAATAAAAATCATTCTGTTTAATTAGGATTTCAATAGTTAATATAATATTGTATAAGACATAAAAATAATAAACATAAATTAAATGAAGAAATAATTATTGGTATGGAATTATTTATCAAATTACATTATAGTATAATAATATAATATATATTAATTTATAGTAATAGTATTACTTTTATTATAAAATAATTTCAATAAATATTCAACACTTAAGTTTGTTTTTATTATGTTAACATTAATAAACAAATTATGTACAAATATATTTTAAGTTTGAAATTCGATGTTTGTACTTAATCTTTATTAAAATATCTACAAAAGATATACAAAAGATTTCTATTTGTATATTACTAAGTTTTTGATATATTATTATCTATATTATACGGACAGCTCAAATTTAATTAAGTTAATATTTATTATAATAATATTTATTGAATATAAAATGTATTGATTTAATTTAAACATTTTCAGAACAACCGCGATTGGTTCCTTTAAATTGTATATATCTTAATATATTATACATAATATATGCTATATACTTTATGTCTAAGTATGCATAGTTAAATTGTATGCATATAAGAAGTAGTTTTTTAAAAGTGAATAATTCAAAGCTAGTTAAATTTATGGTATTTATTACTTAGCTCCTTGTATTGAATAGAAATGAAAAAAAAAGTGTCTAAAGTTAAATACAGTCAAGTGATTTCCTAGTAACTTAGTTTAAAAAGATAAGTTAACAATATTATAAATAGAAACCAAAATTTTAACTTCAGATAAGTTATCTTTTAATTAGTAATAGTTAATAATATAGTAATATATAAGTATAAATATAGTTTGAGCACAACCCAAATAATGAAATATTTTACCAATAATTAGGTATTAACAATTTTTGACACCTTACCTATATAATTATATATAAAAAAAAAATTTTTCATTTGTTATTTCGGGGATTATGTAAACGTGTATTTATAAGCGAGCATTATTATTATCATCATTATTGACTCTTGGCACGCATGGTATCAACAATTATTTAATTTT
Organism: Aphis gossypii; assembly: GCF_020184175.1. Taxonomy (NCBI): domain Eukaryota; kingdom Metazoa; phylum Arthropoda; class Insecta; order Hemiptera; family Aphididae; genus Aphis; species Aphis gossypii. The sequence continues at coordinate 28,898,431 of NC_065533.1, forward strand.
AACTGAACAATGCTGGATAATAGCAGCATACATACAATTAAAATCGATTTTAAATCGTATTAAATTTGTAATCATTTTATTGTATTTTATTTGTTATTACATCATCTTTTTCCCCCAATGACTTTATTAACGTTTAAATGATTTTAGACCGATACAATTTTTTGATTTAAGTATCAATCATTCTCACCTCGATAAACACACTGAATTATATACATATTCCTTACGGATTATACACACGAAGATAAAAAAAAAACGCATTTTTTGTGTCGAATATTTTGTGGTCAAACGTCGTTGTGGTTGGCGGCCGGTCGGCGGGCAGTTGAGTCGTATAGTTTCGTGTTGATCAAACAAAAGCTATTAAAGTTTCTTTGCTCAAAAGTCCAAAGGCACCGATGGAATTCGCAAGCTCAGGTATGTAATACCCACACACACCTCTACACACCCACTCGCACTCAAGCACTCACACATGCATACGCACAGACGCGATACAGGTAATCCACCCTTATCCCATCATTCGTCCCTGTCACAAGGTCGTTTCCATTCGTCCTCGGGTGGGGAGGGGTCCTGTCAAATATATCATTTTCAACGGTTCGCCTCGTTCACCTCGTCATCCGTCGTGCACAGTGCCGTTTCCCTCTTCCACCGGTCACTCTACACTATACATAATATGTATATTACAGCCACTGACGTTGGTCTAGCTGACCGAAATGTTCTGGTCATTGTCGCGCGTAACCGAATGGAGATCCTATAGGTACAATAAATAATAATATTATATTATCGTATCATTTTCGTTCGTCACCGTTTCACATCATTTCTATTCATCGTCTTAGTGACGATGCAATCGGCGTTTGTACTGTGTCCGTGCTGTGGCCTTAAGTATACACGATAATCGCGTTAACCTGTCACAGAGACCGCAACATTGTGTGTGACGTTGAGTGGAATCAATCGTGGCTGGAATCCCAAACGCAAACCCGTAGGTCACACGCCCGTATTCGTTTTAATGGGTATACGTATGTCAATAACTTTTATTCGTAGATATGCTTTACGCATCTGAAAGTGGAACACAAGTGAAAAACGTGTTTATAGAGCTGAATATATACCTTAAAACGTAAGTCCTGCTGGATGTCTCAATGATCAACACTATTATACCGAAGAGCACCATACAAATACGATCTGATTAATGAAGGATATGTTTTAAGTGTTCGTAAGACATTGTATAACCCACTTGTTTATTTCAATTAGGTATCGTCTCGTTACTATATATATATTGTGATATACTTTTAACTTTAACTTTTAAAATTATTTTCATTGCACTTTTCAAACCACTAAACAGTTAGCATATAGGTACAGGTTTAATTTCTAATTAAATGGTTGAAATATTCCGGCATACGCGCTCACGTTGTAGCGTTTACCAATATGTGTAGGCGAAGAGCAGTTGTAAAAAAGATAAAACAAATTTTTACTTTTATGATCTTATAGTATTTATTATGGTAGTAAACAATTGTTCGCAGATGCAGTGGACGACTGCTATAATTGTTCCTATTAAAAAAATTAATGAATGACTATTCAAATTTAATTTCAGTTAAAAGACAGCGTAAATGACTTAAACTGAAAGTAAATAATACGACTTTCCGTTAGAAATAAGTTTGAAGAATACGATCGTATTCATTTTAGTAAAATATTATCATTTATTATTCTTTGGGTGACCGATGTGCTTAAAAATAATAATATCTCTTCATTTAAAAGGAGAAAAAGATTAAGATTTATTTTCATGAAAAACGATAACAATGATAAAAGCCTTGTACATACAGTGCGTGTATTAGAAGTATGAAAACATGACTACGTCATTGTTTCTATACATATAACAACACATAGAAGTTCTAAGGTAAAATTAACCGTGAATGACTAATATAAAATATGACATTAGAAGAATAAAAATGGAAACAAATATGTTATTATTATACCATGTGTTTTATCACATTTAAATCAGATTGGATATTTCTAGACAGTTAGCTTCTGGATGTTACGGAAATCTTTTTTATTTTTAAATTATTGCACTATAATATACGTTTTGAAGATTTTTTTTTTTGTTAGTAGTTGATTTTTAAACGAAGCCTACAGAAAAGAAGCCATTCATTATAATGACATATTATCTGTCAGTAAAATACTATTTTTTTTTTTTTTTTTTTTTTTTAGATGACGAAGAGGATTTTATAACATAATTCTTGCAGTTAACTAACTACAATCGGAGTTTTTGGTTTTAGGAGTGATAATAACTAAAACTGGTGATGTAAACTAATAGTTGAGTCTTTTTTGTATAAATACTATATGATGATAAGTTACGTTTTTGATAAGACCAAGATGTTATACCAGAAAATATTCGTAACTTTTGACAAATTTGAGGATTTCAGCATTTGAATGATATATGTTCATAAGGGTTCAAGAAGATGCATGTAACTAAAAAATATAAATTTGCATTGAAAGTAAGATTAGATAATATTTTAAACAATAGGTTAAGCATTAAGCATTTCTGTTGTTTAATACATTTTTTTTTTGTATTTATGTAAGGATGATGTAAGATATTTATTATTTTAAAATCGTTACTAGTGCATTGAGCATTGGTACATTTTTAAAAATTGATATTGAATAATATCTATTTTTTAACGAAAAGGTTATGGGTATAATATAGAATTTCCTTATTTTTGAAGAAACATTTTATATAATATTTATCCAAATTCTTTCAGTGTGATTTTAAGTTATCGGTGACAATAATTTTACTAAATCTTTATTAGAGGATATAATTATTTTATCTTCAGTTTAAATTATGACAATGGTTTCAATACATCTACTGTGATATAACATAATATAATAAATTATGAAAATTTTCTTAACGAAAACTAAAATCTATAAATTCCTGTAGTATTGAACATATAAAAACTTAGGTCTTTATCTGTGCAAAGCATTTTCTAACAATTAATGTTGTGATATGAATTTATCCTTTTTTATTTTCAATGTTATCCACTTATTTAAATTCATAAATCTTATTAACTTATCAATCATTAAGTAAAAACGAAAAATAATTAATAAATCCTGGTCATTATACTGTAGTATATTGGTATAACACATTGTTTATGTAAATTATAAATATTGTAGTTTATTTTTTTTTTAAATAACGCATCAGATTACTTAACTAAATTAACTTTACTATATTATAAAAAAAAATAATTCCTCGTTGATTACAAAAATCCATTTAACCCCATTAAAAAAAAATAATAATAATAATAAAATGTCTGTACTGCTATTAGTGAATAATGTTCCTACTCAAGTATATAATTCTTTATTTCTTTTCTTTGTTTTACTTCGTGTATTGTTTGTAATATTGATTTTAATAGAAAAAAAATTATTTAAAACGAGCCTAAAAATATTTTTATTGCTCCAAAAGGTAATACCTAATATATACGAGTATAATGATTTATCATCAAAATCTAATTTATAAATAAATGTGTTTAATCTAATATCACATATATAATTACAAAAAACGTTTATATTTTATTTTAAAATAACTAATCTTCAATAGTAAATCTACTTCTAGTTTTTATCGAAATCAATCAATCAATCAACATAATGGATGACCTTTAAAAATAGCTATATAAAAAAAATATATAAATAAACTATATATATTTAGACCTAAGACGTGAGTTCTTTAAAAAAAAATCTGTTATTTGGTGGAAAACTTATCTATTTAATCAATTATTTACAGTCATTAGTTATCTAAGTAAAATATCTTAAAACTGGTTTTCATTAATACAAGTTTAATAAAACATTATAGTTATATAGGTATAGTGTCTATCAATTATATAATTTGTACTTCATCAGGTCAATTAATATTTAGTAAGTATTAAATATGTATACCAAATATCAATTTTTCAGATAATCAATATACTCAAATGCAATAATTAATCAACAAAGTTTAAAAAAAAGTCGATTGATTTAAAAAATATATATTATATATTAAATGTTAGCAACGGTATTCCGTATAAAATAATGATTGAGATAAAGATAAGTAAAAAAATAACGTACTCGGATATTTCAATCACAATTTTAAAACCTTATAAATGTTAAATTAAAATATTAGTACCATTCTTTTATTATTATTAAAATATATTTTTAAAAAATGATACCTATATCTATTTCTTGTAAAATTATTATAAACTTATAATTGTTTTTAATCATATAATTCGAAATGTAATATAACATAACTACTGAGAAAATCTTTTTATTATTATATTTGAATTTTATTAGTGTACAAATCGTAAGCTTGTATTAATTATGTATCTAAGTACTTATTTAATACTATTATAATAAGAACCTTTTTATTATATTTTATAAAGAAATGTGATAAAATTTAAGTAAAATCGAATTAATTTTAATTAAAAATATGAATTTATATGTTATATAAAAACTATAATAGTATAAAGAATTCATTTAATTGACTATAGTAATTGAATTAAACATCATCACGATAAATAATGATTAAGTAAATAATACCTATTATACCGCATTGGTTAGGTTATTGTTGAAACGTTTTAATAAGCCGATCGAATTTTAAGTAGTATTTTAGTCACTAACTTTTTAATTTTTCTGTAAGTGTGATTCAGATCTTTTATTTTAACAAAACTAAAATATGATATTGAATGATAATAACATTTAAAATAAAATTACGTTTACATGCATGTACCGAAATTGCCTATATATTGCGCCGTGTTACCATGTTAATTATTATTATTATGTAATTAATGTAACATTATAAACTGTTTAAATAAATACGAAGAATAATATTTAAAGTAAACATTCGAGTTATTTAGAAACTATAATGTTACTTTCATATATGGATTTAAATGTTTACATGAAAATGTATTGCTAATAACGGACTAACGAAGATGTTTAAGATTGAAAATAATACAATTTAAAAAATATATCCAACACTTTACGTGATAACTGTAAAAGGAGAGAACACTTTTTTTTTATATAAGACAATTTAAATTTATACCTAACGATATTAAATAAATATTATTTAAAAATCATAGTGTATCCAAATCGTTTTACATTTTCTTACTAATTTAAAATAATCATGTATTTAGTCAGTTTTTATTTATGTACATTTCAATTTTTTTTAAAATAAATAATTCTATCAACGATCTTTTAAGACCGTGTATCAAATTTTACCCCCCACAACTCAAGAAAGTACAGTGAAATATTTTTTAACTTGAACTGTATTTGCACGTTAAAAAGTGGGTTCAAAATGTGAATGGAAAAGACACACGCAAATTCTCTAAGATTGAACGTTAACCTTCGGGTGTATTATATAGTAGCTTATAGTTTCACATTATTTGAGTTCTCAAATTGAACGAAAAAAAACGACTACTTTATATACAACGTGTTTACGAATTTATACCCAAGAGCGGTTTACTATGGTAACGAATAAAACTCTTATTCGTGATCTTTTTCGTTTTTTTTCACCGTAACCTAAGGCGAATGACTATTTTTAAGTCTTCTGTTATTTTTACAATTTCATTATCTCTTAGGTGACTTTGCTAATTATTGCACTATCATCACCATAGTAGTGTATAATTTTCATTTGTGTACACCTCAATTTCTGTTTCATTCTTAAATACATTGTTTTAGACTAAGAGTACTATAATTTATTCAACACTTATTAAAACACGTTGACCACCATGAGATCGAAAATGAAATCTCGATAAGTTTTGTCCTCGCCCCCACGAATATTTTTGATAGGTTTACTTTGATGCAGTTTTGACGATTTAAACAAATATTTATAAAAAAGAAACTAATAATGATATTTGCAAACTTGTTACACCTACTAAAAATGACAACACTGTATTTTTCAAATCTAATGAAAAAATACCGATTATTGAAATCCTAATCGAGTTCTCACTAAAATACATTTTAGTAAGATCTCATATAGAGTCTCATTATTGAGCTAACAAATTTGTTTTTAGATCCCGAATAGAGTCTCATGGTGGTTACGAGTAACATGGAAAAAAATAGTAGCGGTCAATGTGTTAAAAATTATCTATCATACAATAATTACGACAATATCAGATGGTCATTTCACGATTAACTGAACATTTTAAAATTAATTATTAAATTATAAAATTAAATCATTAAACGGTATATGGTTTATATACTTTAAAACATTGAAACTACACTTAAAAAACGTATAGTTTTAAAACAAATACAATTTTCATGAACTAATTAACCATCATAATATATTGATGTACAAATATAATCTTATAAACTTACGACTTACATTTCATTAACAATATTTCGCTAAATTGAATTAACCTAATCATACTCGTAATATGAAATAATAAGTGTTTATTCGCTTAAATAATTCAATTAATTTGTAATAATTTATTAGCCACTTGAAGCTAAGTTATTATACATGGTTTTAGGTTTTAAAATCTCCTAAATTATTTGCCATACCATAAGATAAAAATATTTCTCAGAATTTTTTATTTTACAATATATAATTTTTTGTTCATTGCCAATCATTTTTGTCTAACAATTTCTAAAACCTTCAATGTAAATTAAATAAAAAGGAAAAACTGTGTTATACTTATTACTTATACTATGTTAATACTGCGTATTATATTTTATAGGAAACTTTCTTTATAAAATTGTATTTAAATCATTTATAAAAAGTAGGTCAAATTAAGTTAATATTTTTCAGTTTAAATAATTTGGAGCACGTTGTGTATATTTGACCTATTTAAAAAAAAAAAAAAAAAACTAAATTTTAAACAAAAACTAAATTGATTTAATCAAGTGTTCATACAAGCTATAATACGTTTGAAAATTCACAAAAATAAATGATTAACTAGCAGAGGATCTAAGCCAAAGGAGAACAAAGAAAAAATTGTGTATAAAACGGGAATATAACAATCTGTCATTATTAATTAACATTTGTGCAAGTAGCTGCTGCCTGTAACAGTCCGTTTAATGATAAATCGTTTCAAATCGGAGGCGATGAGATAACAGTTTTACATTTTCCGTTCAAATACTGACCCAGGCGAGCTTATCGAATACGGTGTCTAATGAGTCGTATCGTAACTTAGCGATTATCAACAGAAAATTTAACTTATTATACTCGACAGGCAGTAAAAATACCAATGCCGCAACAAATATAATACATATAGATATAATTTATTCTAGTCAGACCCATTCATTGGGTGCAGAAAATATATTTATTTAAACTGAGTGAGTATAAAGTTTTTATTTTTACTCATAATATAAAAGTATGTAATTATTGAATTCTGCTAGTGAACTCAGCATTGACTTGTTACCAAAATATTTTATTTTAAATATTAACATTAAACCAAAAAACGCTATTTTGTTATATATTATACTATGTAAATGAAATGTTTTGATACATTGTTAATATATTCACCAACTAAACGTTATAATACCCATAGCTTACAAACGAATAGGTTTATTTGAATTGATGAAAATTTAGAAACTCCGTTAGTAATACTGACGTTTATATTAAATTATCAAACAAAGCAATTCTGATATATCTTAAAATAATATGATTTTATGCTCACCAAGTATTCGCGTTAAACAACTATTTCTATTATTTTAAAAGAGTTAACATTTGATAAGAATCATTATTTATAGGAAATCTACTCAAATGTTATTTCATTCAAATTCGTAAATATATTATTTGTAATCTATTGTATTGTTTTTTCTTCATACAGAATTTTGACAATAAACTTATAATATATTATAACTTTTAAACAAGCACCTATGTATATAATATATATATATGTATATGTATTTATTATATATATAATGAATAAATTAACAATTTTGAACTAAATAAATATTTATAAATATATATTGTTTAATTTTAAATCAAATATCATTCAAAATTAATGTATTAATATTAACTCTGAGCGTACTCAACTATCTATCGTTTGCAATACTCAAAACTTTGCAATTTAATTGGAAATACGATTGCAATTACAATCTTGCTGTCCTGTGTAAATTGCTTTACATTTATAATTAAGTATTCATAGTAGGTGCATAATTGGTAAAATGAAAATCAATACATTAAATTAAATTTAAAAAATTATATGTATCAATTAAATCTAAGCGTATACATTTTTTATTATAAAAATATTTTAATATTCATTAATGTCTAAACAACAATATTTGAGTTTGCTCATATTTTTTTCAACGAAATAATATTATAAATGACCTTCTACAATTTTAAAGATTTACCTAGTATTAAAATAGGACTTAAAGATTATTCAATAAATGTATTAAAATTGGAGACATAAAAATTTTGAATAGAAATAAAAATAAAAATAGAAAAAACAGTTTTTGAAAAACTTTATAGTTCGACATGGTGTTATTATAAGTTATTATGGGTAATAATATGATGTGATATGATAATATATTTTTAATGTAAAATACAAATCATATAATGAAGACTAATTAACATTGTGTGACACCGGAGCTACGCTATCAATTTACCTAAAACCAACAATATTTATCTTCGTTAGTGTGCACTTGTACCTCAAGTAAATAGCTACCGTAAGCAAAACACGAGAAACACATGAGATATTTGTTGTAATTTATCTTACTATGTATGCTTGTGGAACTGTTTTAAACGACCTCTTTGATAAAAATGTGTTACGCTGTACTGATAAGAACGTTCGAACACTTCTCTGTTAATAGTATTCCATATATCAACGTCTTATCTATGCATCGGTTACGGTGTAGCGTCGTGCCAACACAATTTCAAACGTGACATTTTTAAAATGGATAACAAATTGAAGGGCTCCTATATAATTGTTTTACAAATCTGTGTCACAATAATAATATGTCTTGTAAAGAATATAATCTAAAGAGCAAACGTTTAAACAAAAAATATTAATATTATAAACCAAAACAGGTTACTATCGAATAATCAATACAATATTTGCTTCAAGAACCACGTACGGTATTATTTTATGTGATGTTCTGTTTAAAATATTTAAATATATAAAATTTATATCCATAATATCTACGAATAAAATATATTGATTATATTTTTAAGCCTTAAATAAAAAAATAAATAATATTTTATTACTATTTTTTCGGTTATCCTTAAAAAATAAATAAATATTGGTTTACAATTATTTTGGATGCATTTTATATCAGTTTAAAACTTGATGTTTTTTTATACTAATGGTATATTATTTGTTTCAAATTAAAAATAATGAATTAATAATATAATGCTCAGTAACGACTAACCAGTGAAGCAAGATGAACGATCCAGTTTATGCTTTACTTTTCTGTTTTTTTTTTATGTTGACGTCTCGTTATCGATTTAATCACAAAAATTCAATATTGAGATTATTGTCAGCTTGGCACTGATCCCTTATTAAGCTGCAGTAAGAAGCAACACTTATATCAGAATTGAGTGGATTTTAATAAAAAAAATGTGTAAACTCAAAACCCTTATAATAATAAATTAATAAAAATACCTATGTATTTATAATTTATATTGATGATGTTTTTTTAACGTTTTTGTATGATATAATAATTAGTAATTATCTATTTGTATTCTAATTATTTATAAATATATTAATTTATTGCCATATGAATACTTATAAAAATATAATCAAGCTTTGGAAAAAAAGTTTTTATTTATTAGAATATTTTAAAATTGTGTAGAATGAGATATAAGTATTTTACAGACTCTGAATGTAGCCAGAAATGTATAGTTTTACATTTTTTTTTTAACAATTGACACTATGGAGTAGATCAATTTCCGTAATCATTAATATTAAAAATGATTTCAAATAGATATTTTGGGACCAAAACATTTGTAAATGTCTATTATTTTTCTTAATAATTTAAAAATAATAACAAATTACAGTGACAAAATAATTAAATCGAATAAAAAATATATATATTATGATTCATAAAAGAATAATCATTGGTACTTTTTGTTGTATTTTATTAAAAATATTTTTTTTTGTACATGATTGAATTTTTAAAATACTTAAGCTTTTTGAGTTACTGGTATTTCTAGAAATTTTAAAATCATAAAAATCATGAAATTTTGCAAGATATATTCATTATCAAAAATTATAACATTTTCGATATTGATACAATAAATCCTTGAAAATACATTAAATATTTGCATATACTATGTATTTCTTCTAAAACTTAAGATATATTATGTACATTATTGTTATTATTATTTTTTTTTTTTATATACCTAGTTAAAGTTCAAATTCAAACAAAATTACGTAATTAAACAATATAATATTGATCTTTCTTCTTACAATATTAGTTATTGTATACTTAATTAAGAACTATCATATTTTTTAATTTCTATAAAATATATTTATTATTATTTTTTTTTTTTTTTATATGTATATTTTAAATTATTTGTTCTATACTTCGAAGATATTCTTTAAAAAGGGATAAATATTCTGCAATCTGAATTTTGTTTATTGATATTCGTATTACTTGGCTTTCCATTAAAATTATTTTCAATATAAAACTTAAAAAATCAAGGCATGGTACAGTGATGCATATAAGTAACGAAAATAAACAGCTACAGCCTACAATTTATTGTACTTAGTTCAGATACAAAAATGTCTTTAAGCGTAGAATTATAACATAATTTGTCATACAATATACTAACTTTTGTTTTGTTTTTTTCTTTAGATAATTAAATACTTACAATACTAATTATATACCACTGACTCTAAGAAATATTATACTAATCTATATTTAAGCCTGAGTTGTTTCTCAGTGTCCATAATAATATATTTGTACATCTTAAATAAGCATGTAATACGAGCAAAATAACTATGTTTCAATAAAATTACATCTCTACGTTTAGGGTTATGTTACTATAAATAAATGTATAATAAAGAATCACTTCTGGAAGGTTTTTCATATTTATAAAAACTTTTGGGTTACAGTGTGTTAATTTACCTCAGTCAGTTGATTCAATATTTATTGACTTATTTTTTTTACCACATTGCAACAATGCTATATGTAATTGTATAATTTTACATTAAACAAAATTGTGTATGATACCTAATAATATTTTTTGTATTGAATAACTATATTATTATAAAAATTAAATTAAAATAAATTCTTAAAAATATTAACTATAATTACTTATTGAGCATAATTATTACTTCCTCGACCTCATAAAAAATCATCTATTTAAAGTTGATACATAAGTAAATCGATTTACATTTATATTATCTTTTACTTAACAAAATTGTGTAAAAATTCCTGTTTTTACCTAATTATAACTTTTTTTTAATATACATTATATACACACACACACAAAACACGCATTATAAAATTAATACATTCATCGCTCGACTCAAAATATAAAATCTATTATTATATTATATTATTATATTTACTAAATCTGCTTAAAATGTAACAATAATAATTATTAAATTTATTATAATATAAAAATAAAATAATGATTACTTCATATTTTTGAAATTGTATAATAACAATTGTTGGCCTATCGTTAAAATAATTAAAAAATATTTCTATCTTACAAAGTTAAGAAGTTTAAAGATTTATTATTTTTAGTATACAATACTATCACTGGAACATAACTTGACCAAACCAGGATTTGTAGATTCGGAATTTAATTTTCTTTGCTTTTCTATAACTTCTAACAAATTAAAAACATATCTTTTGAATTCAACTGCATCTGAGTAAAATTTAAAACATGAATCTGTTTTATAAAACTTGTAATTTCGGTAAGTACTCTTTATTTCAAATAAAAAACTTTAAACACCAAAAACACTATTTAAAATAAAATAAAATCGTTTAATTTTTTGGCTTTGCTAAATATCTAAACCAAAAATTTCACCCTAAATTCCAAATTATTGTTTGTTTTATAAAACATTCTGAAAATATTTATATTTATTTATAATATGTGTATTATATTTTACACATTTTATTAGGTCAAATTAGATCATATAAAATGAGTTATCGCAAAAGAAAATGTATTCTTCTTTTATAAAATATAACACTATATTATGTAACAATTATTTATACTAAATTTTAGTTTGGAATAATATAATTTAACAAGATTTCAATGAAAACATGTAGTTTGATTTAATTGCAATATGTGAATGTTTAAAAAATTACATATAGGGCAATCAATAAACCCTTTATTATGTGTTATTCATTAAAATATTTTCAACTTACAGCATTCATACATTTTTTATACTTTCAAACGACTTCAATGTAAAGTTGAATTTTTTTTTAAATTAATTTATCATGAATCGAACATTTTTTCATTTTATTATCTCCATTTATAACATTATATTTACAAAAATTGTCCATGATAAAATTGGGTTTTCGCAATGTCGAAATTACTTACATGATTAACGATCAATATTGTATAAATAATGTATAGCATAATATAAAATACACCCATACAGAATAAAAGTAATCTCTTTTAGAAATAGCATTTATAAAAACCACCGCTTGTCATTGCACTAAATTTGATAGGGACAAATATAAACTGTAAACTGATCAAAGACATTCATTTATTCTTCCAAATAGTATTTACAAATTTAAATATAAAACGAATGTTTTCGTTTTGAAGTTTACATTTAGTAAATATCAGGGAAACATTAACATGTTTGAAATAATTCATTAAAATACCTGTACCGTTTTCCATGTTTTTCATGAAATAGTCATAAAGGTTGTTATCGCACTTAAACAGCTAATAGATGTGCATAATAATACATTTTCCCCGGAAAACGGTTAATACACCGTACTTGTTTCATTTTACGAGTATTTCACCATTAAAAAAAAAAAAAAAAAAAAAAAATGTATCAAATACACGTATAATGTATCATAATTTTATATAGGTACAAAAAACATATTATATTTTTGTATGAAAGACACAAGAATTTTTTTCATTTTTGTAACATTGCGTTAAAAATAAGTTTTATTGTATAAAATAAATTCAGTGATCATTTTGGGTTTTATAACATATAAGGTAAGTCTAATGAAACATTTAAAATCATTGAAATATGAATTCACATAGTAAATTAATATGAAAAATAAAAAAACAATTGATTTGAACAACTAATCTATGTGAATTATGAAATTTATGAATATCGAATTGATTAAATAATTTTTCATTTTCATGATTACATTGTGAAAAATCAACTTAACAATAATTACTTATAACATATAATTTCGTTACTGAGTTAATTTTTTTTTGAAATAATATATTTCTTTTCTTTAATTAATTAACTAAAACAATAGTAGTCGTATACATACGAATCTAGTTTTATTAATTTTATGATAATTTTAAATACGTATTTAAAAAATAACTTCAATTTATATCATGCTGTTTGCATTTAAAAGTTAAAAAAAAATCTATCTTATGGTTGCAGGTATAATATTATGGAGTTAAAAATATAATTTCGTATTTGTACAAGTATAAATTATTACATTATCGACATTTTCAATTAATTTTATAATCGAGTAAAAAAAAAAATTTACCATTATTATAATACTGTAACATTGTGTACAGGCCATGGCTTCGTTTATGTTAACCCAAAGTACATTTAATTATCGTTGAATTCTGGTATTTATTTAAAAAAGGTAATTTTTGATATCTTTAAAATAATAACACATTTTTAATATATTTGATTATTTTTTCCAGCATAATTAATCGCTCGCGCATTTTGGGATTTACATTCAGTATTGTTATGTTATTAAAACACGGCTTCTGCACGACACGCGAAATCACTATGGCTTAACAAAACCACACAACACATAACGCATTATTTAGAAGTTAGTGAGTGAAATGAAACAAATAAGCATAATCTGTTAATACCTATCGTATAAAATTGAATTGCTATTTATGACGATGTAAAGACAGGTTTATTGAAAACGCCTTATACTCATATATTACATAATATTAGGTTAGGTACACTAATTTCTTCAACAAATTTTAACGTTTTTGAAAAAAAAAAATTTTATAATAACTACAACAAAACAAAATTGTTTACATTTTTGAATGACATCATATATTTTTAATTGTATACTCTAAAATATAATATAACATTTTATAATATTTTATACGAAATTGAATTTAAACAAGAAGTTCATAAGTTATATATGTTTTAAGCTAAGGTTTACGGAATGAAATGGTCTACTATTTCACTCATAAAAATTTTAACTACTTATAGCTAATTAAATATTTATTCGAAATTAAATTTTTCAGAAATAAATTTTACTGCAAAGTATAAAATAACAAATTTGTGATGAAATAAGTAAAAAATGAGTAATAACGATACATAATATTTCACTAAAAATATTATTTCGTAATAACGAGCAACAACTTCAAATTATGTGAAAAAAAAATGTTTAAATGCATTAAACTATTTAGAGAAAATGAATGTTTATAAAGTAATAGTTAACTTTAATGTAAAGGATTTGACTGTTAATAGTTGATAATGATTTATTTGGTTTTGTACATAGTTTTCTAGTTTACTCTAAAAACTAACCGAAATGTAGCAGTCGATTGGACCAATAATAATAATAATAATTTAAAGCCATTATATTCTGGACGATTGAGGATTTTGATCTTCAGCTAGTTTCTGCGTTAATAATAAAATGCACTACCTATTGATCAAAGTAAATACGTGTACAGCCACGATTTATGATACAGTTTAAATATAAATCGTCAAAATATACTCAAATTTAAATAAATACGTTTTACATTATTTATTACATTTTAATTTTTAACTGAAATTAGTGCTAAAGTTGTATATTTTTTGGTTGACAGACATAAACGTATAACCATAATAATTATTAATTAGTATATTTGTATTTTAACCGTAGTTAAAATTCTGTTCGTGTCAAGAATGTTCAGATGACCGTGGATGCAGAAACAAAAATTATACCAATAATGGGTTACTGTTTGTGGTACAATATTATTAAACCTACTCTTGTGCAACTCTACAACTCTTATAAGTCAACTCGTGAAATGCCATTGTGTTCTTTAAACTTCAAACCAAAACAAACCACTCAATGTCATAATAAATTTTTTGGACAACTGCAAAGGACAAGAATAACGCCTTTTAATTTATAATTTACTTTTCCCTATGTTGTGGTTATTGATTTTTTTAATATTATTTTATATACTCTACAGACGACAAAAAAAATATATATTCAAATTTATTAACAATGTAATACGTATATAAAATGTTATTTCATTGGCGCTCTGTATAATTATATTTTATCAGTCTGTATTGATAAAACGCGTGGAACTCATGTAAAATGATTTATTTGTTTCTGGATTTAGCAAACGCACTGACGTAGGTACTTAGATATTTTATCTTTGCAGTTTTCTCATATGGTTTTATCGTAATTTCTTTATTTTACGATAGTTTCTTCTGACATATTGATCTCCGAATGTTAACACACCGCAGACCGCTGTTATAACGTAAAATAGATTCGACTACAAGAGTGAGCTGAATGTAAAACAAAAAAAATCAATTTCACTCTGTGCACTTAGTTTTTACAATTTATACTTTTTATTTTAAATTGAAATGAATAAAAAAAAAAAAAACCAATAAAATCTTACTACGACTCCTCGAACACGCGCGATGGCTACAAAACGTCAGAATAATAATACGCCGATATAATAATATTTCGCAAAACGAGCCCCGTCGCGAGTATTAAAATATAAAATAAAATATTCATTTTGCCGAAGCGGTGGACGGTGACGGAGGCTACGCGCACGCAAGAGTCGAGTGGGTAAAAATGCTAAACGGGCGTTCGAAGATAATTGAAACAAATGGTCTTATTTTCGGTGCCGCGGCGGCCTCGTAAATAACGATTAGATGTACCTACGCGTTATCGTAGCGGCGGTATATATGAGCGAGAAATAGACGGTGGCGAGTCGTTAAGACTGCTGATGAAATGGGTGGATGTTGGTACTTTGATTGGAGGGGTCGAAGGGGGTAAGAGACGGAAGTTGGGTGGCCGGAAACGCATTTTTTCAGTGAATCGACGCCTAGAGGAGAGACTATAATATATATAGTATCGCGCGGCGCAACACGTAATCACGTTTTTCATTATAACTTAGGCCATGATAGTTATGCGCCTCTACTACTACAAGTATGGTATAAAATAATATGGAGGTGTTGTTATCGAGATAATAATTAAAGAATCGAAATACGTACGAGGTTTTTGCACGCCAGCAATAATATTATATCGATGTACCTACCTATCTACCTGATTCCGTGAAGTAGATTGATATGTAGAACGATTTCTGAGTTCCGTAACATCTCGTTTTGGACATAGAAATGCGCTCTAACAAGTGCACTGACAAGTCTACACCACTTTGTGTTTATGCTCAAGAGAACATAACACCAGCGCGATTTTTCTCAGTCTTTAACAGTCGACAATATAATTCGTTCGTCGTTTTGTTTTTACTTGGACATTCGATTGAATTGATTCATTAACGAACGCCACTATAAGAACATTGTATAATATGTGTTCTCTTTTTGATATTTACAGTAGTTTATCATTTTAAAGCGATTTAAGAGCACGCTATAATTTTAACATACTACCTACACAACACACCGATTACTCGTTTGAAAATTAAAACATCGTGAAAACCCCAAAGTGAGGAATTTCTTATTAATATTATAATGTTTTTACTTTTAAGTTTGATAATGAGTGGGTTCAGGGTTTTATATTTAGGCTGACGACACGAAATTGAAATCGCTGAACGTACATTTTGGTATGCGTTGGTAAGGAGGAGGAGACAACGCATGCGGGCACAACTTCCGTCTTAAAAATTCCTTTCGTACCAATAACCGTGTGATGCATGGGAAAATGTTCACTGTACAGTATACACGTGCATTATGATGATATATCACATCGGTCGCCTACTCGTTCATACATGTTTGTTTTGTTCACAGGGATACTCCAAGAACCGATTACGCGAAAGAAACCCGCCGATGAGTACATTTCATTCGACAAAGAATAAAATACTATTTTTTTATTTTTTTACAGGGGTGAATAAATATAAAAAAAACATAACTACACTAATCTTGGATGCTGATAAAAAAGCAATTCGGCTAGAAGTTAATTAACTGGTGCAACCAAACTACATGCGGCAACTACAGATTAAAAATCATAACAATTGATATTTATTTTTGTTGCATTTGAGCCACGTGTAGAATTTACAAATAGTTATAATTAATGACTAAACATATTGCAACGAGTTCTCATTTTAAAGTATAAATATTGACAAAATTATACGATACTAACATCTTATCATATAATAATATAATATGTGAAAAAAAACTAGAAAATTTCATATGAGACGGATAGATATGAAAATAATCAAATAACATAGCTTGAAGTTGTTGAAAAATGAGCTTGGACACTTTTATCAAAAAAATAAAAAGCTTTTTAAAAAAAATTATGTATACATAATTATTCATCATACGTGTTTTTGTTTATGTTTACATACATTGATCATTACATAGTAACTATAAAGTGGTGATCGAATAACCTTTTTATTTCTAAGTAAAAAAATAGAATCTGAACTAAAAGTTTAAGATTTTTCCTAAAAACTAAAGTTAATTGAATTCAGGTATAGACATTATAAGATATATTTCATTACGACTTTAGTTATAAATCTAATTTATTAAAATTTCAACTGACATAAATGAAAAAAAAAATATCAAGTAAAAAAATACTTTTTAAATACATTAATATTGTTTTAATAATTTCTATAAAAATTAATTTAATGTAAGTATTAGCCTTATTTTTGTTTTCGAAGAACATCACTATTAGATCATTTTTTTTATAATTCACCCATAGAATTAAATGAAAATATTAATTTATTATTCGAAATCGAGTTTTACTTTTATTGGTTTTCGTAGTTACAGAAGTACTTTCTCACAAATATATATTAAATCAAGAAGACAGTATATCTTAGCTGCAAACTCACAAATAACTAAGAAATAATTTTCAGATATGAAAATTTAATTTGCTTTTATTAATGATTTTTATTAATATTTAAATAAAATTGTATACAATTTTCAAAGTTTGAGTAATTTTAAATTAAATTGAAAAAAGACATATTTTTTTAATTTGTATTTTATACTTGTGTGTTGGACACCCCTGATACAGTATTTATAATATAATAATGTGATGGGTACAATATTTAATCACATCAGTAAAATGGTATTAGTTAGCAGTTTTAAGTTTGAAAAATTAAAAATTAAAAAAAAAATTGAGAATATTGTTTAATATAAAAAATCAATCATGCTATTTACTTTCAAATCTAACAATAAATTCATCCAAAATCCAGATTTTGGAATGCAATTCTGATACGGCCAAAATAACTATATATGCGTATAATAGTGATATTTGGTTTTTAAAATACAAATAATTATAACAGTTATTTTAATAAAGGTACTTTTATACATGCTGTATAATAGGTATAATCAACTAAATTAATTGAATTAATTTGTGATATTTTCTAAATGTACTCTTATGTTTAATTTTTTCGATGATAGTATTTGAATAGCTGAAGTAAACCGTAATCAAGTAACACTTATGTAAGACTTCCTAACAAAAACTATTAAATTTATTACATAATACTGGACCATTTTTAAAATCAAAATTTGATTGAAATTTGATCAACCTCAAATACTATAAAAAAAAAAAATAATAATTTAAGTATATTATTCATATTCTGTACTTGTAAATTTTAATTCCCTCATAACTTGTCTAATCAAAGGCTATTCTGTGAATGTATCCAAATGAGTAATACTCATGACGCAATACCATATCACGATAAAATTAATAATTTTTTTTTCAACTCTTCATATGACATATAATTATTTTAAAAAGTTTTGCAAATGAAAAAGTTGCATGAGTAAACAATAAGTATTATGCGCATATACAAGTAATAAGATACTAACATAATAACATACTTATTTCATATAATTTTACACACAATTCTAAGAATAACTCAACTATAGAACTATTCATTTGATTCGTCTGCAAAGTTAATATGTAAATAATCTTTGATTAACTTTAATATTTTACAACACTATTGACTTATCTCTTTTCATTTTACACGTTATTATTCGATAAAATAAAATTCAAATAGATATGCTGCAGAGTTATCTTTTTGTAGGCCAATTCAATATAATACGCTTTGACGGTAATTTTATATTCACACGTACTTATTGCTTTTTTCGTAAAACTATAACGACAATATAATGGAAATTGTTTGAATTTTGTGATTGTCACGGTTATAAAAAAAAAAATGATAAATATATTATATAGTTTTCTATATAGAGACAAAAATATAAATAATTTTTTTTGTTTCACATATCTACAATAAATTATATAATTACTAAATTTTAGATTATCTTTGTATTGTATGCTTAGTTAAATAATCCTACATTGAATTATACCTCTCTGTTTTCGTGTAAAAAATCAAAGAGAATATTTAAAATTTTAAAATTAATCTACAAGTTTGATTAAATATTAAAACGCTTATTAACGGTTTCCAAATAAATGTAGCTAATCAAAAAATAATATTTTCTTTTAATGAAATAAATATCCATTATAACAATCTTATAGAAATACATTTGTCATTGTAACTCAGATAGGTAACTCAACAACAATGTCATGTAAGATAAATATATCTGAGGATTTAATATCGACTGACGAAAGTTAAGCTTACATGAGTATTGTTAAAAACCTTATCCTTCTTATAACCTTTTCTGAAGTTTTTATTGAATCGTATTGATTATTTTTCGCATACATATTAACGAATTTTCCCGATGTAAAATGCTTGTACAACAAACACACTTATCGTCGTTATGTACTTAAAGAACTTATAATATGTGTAAACAATCATTATGGAACATCTAAAACATTGAAATATTACGAACAGCGTGTAACATTCATCTTTTATACTCACAACATTTAAAAAGGTTATAATCTTTTATGCATAGTTTACAAACAAGTGCTTAAAAACAACATTTTCAGCTTGATTGCTGTATGCATAGGTTATTATA
This sequence comes from Aphis gossypii, assembly GCF_020184175.1. NCBI lineage: Eukaryota > Metazoa > Arthropoda > Insecta > Hemiptera > Aphididae > Aphis > Aphis gossypii. The sequence goes on from NC_065533.1 coordinate 28,918,584, forward strand.
TATACTGAATTCACTAGCGTCTAATACATAAAACTTTTGTTTGTATTTACACGAATAACAAGAATAAAGTTGAATTTTATTCAATATCTATAAAAACAACAGAAGATAATAATCGTGATATAATAAATATATTTATTGTTTGAAAAATTGAAATTAATTTATTATAATATAGTGTTTAATATAATCAAATATATTTGACTTGATTAACAATGTTTTCACATTAAAAAAAAATGCTCATAATTATTCATATTTATATGGCTTGAACACTATGTATACTAATAAACTTGTTAAGACGATTAAATGAACAATTTTTACTGTGTTATACTATTAATCACATAATCGAAATATTTTAAATAGTTATTTTTCAAATAACTGAACATTTTCAAGAGTTTAACAGTGATATTTTTGGAATTATATATTAAGTTAATTAAATAACCTTATGTTAGAACAAGATTAATTGTAATACTTTAAAATTATACTAACTATTTCATTGTATGAAAATTCAAAATTTTAAATAATTTATAGTTATCTAATACATTTTTAATGTAATAATTTATAGAGAATTTAAAATTTTTCTAATAATAATATGCTACAAATTTTTACAAGGATAATCTAAATGAAACTAGTGATAGCATATACATAATATGTTGTATGTATTTTTGATTTTGTTTACATTATGTTTTATTATCATTATTATTGCAATTCCCTTAGTTAAAATAAATAAATATTTTAATCTTTAAAGCTTTTTTCAATTATTTTACAAGTGGTGGTGAGAACTTATTGAGCTTGATAAAACTTCTTAATATTATGTAAATTAATAAATTACAATATAAATTTTACTTATCATAATTGACAATGGGAACCTGTTTTACAGCGTTAAATTATTATTAATTTTATTGAAGTGCAGTAAATAATTTATTATTCTTGTTGTTATACTTAAGAAAAAAATGTTAATAAAACTTATATTTACATTTTTAGCACAGTATAAAATAAATATTTCTAAAATTATTTTTTGTGGACTAATATAATTTTTTATATTGACATATTTGGAACTTGACAGTAACATGGTCAAACTTTTTGACATATGTATAAAATTAATATATTTTAAATAAACATATATTGGTATAGAAATAAATACTTAAACATAAGCTAAGAAATTGTTATAAAATATGAATAAAAACATGAACAAATGAATTGCGTTCAATGATAACTATATCTATGTATAAAAGTGATTTATTTTATATTAAAAGTTATAAGATTAATATGCACCTCTACATGGGAGCATGAGAACTTGTCAATACAATTTTTTAGGATAAGATATTTTAGAATTTTTAAAATTTAAACTAGATGAATAGTTAAAATTTCAGGAAAAAATCAATCAAATTGATTAGATTATAGAAACTTTCAATATTATGTATTAATGCTAGTATAGATTTACAGAATATTTTATTGATGATTATTAAAGCGACGTGTATAAAAAAAATAAAAATAAATGTACAATAATATTTTAATATACACAGAGATATAAAAAATTGAAAAAATTCAATTTTAATATTATTATACGTACTAGATAATATTTAACTACCGTTTCTTCGTGGATTTGATTATAAATCGTACTATAGCGTGTAAAAAGTTAAATTTTTCCTAGACTTTTTTTTGTTTGAGAATTACCTTGCTGATTTTACATAATCAGTAGTGCTATGTACCTACTTTCGAATTACGATTTCATGTACTCAACATAATCTAATATAATTGTTTACGTGAAATTTAATCATATACATTTATAAAACTAATATTATCTTTTTGCTGTATTTATAAATTATATTTATTTTATATTAAATTGACACAAATTAGATATTTATTATGTATTTATTCAAGTTAAAAAATATTTCGTTAAAATCAAACACATAACATTAAATTAAATTGATATGACTTTGTAATGATATCTTAAAGTTATTTATAGCTTCATAAAATCAAACTAGATTTTAAAACTCAAGACAACATTGCGAATAGTGGGTCAAATGATTATTTTAGAAATAGATTTGTTAAACTACCATACTCATAATTTACCATATCTCATCCAACTATGTTACTTACTATCAAACATTTTTATCTTGATTTATACTCGATGTATATATGTATTCAATAATTTAATTTGAACATATAAAAACAAAAACAACGTGACGAAGTCATGGATTTTATGAAACCTGTGATTTATTACATATTGAGAAAATATTAAATAAAAAAATGAACACGACGTGATCTCAACATAATATGTAAATCCAGCCATTAAACCACCATCATAAATATAAGATCCATCAGGATACGTTCGTTGATGTACCATCAGTACGGGGCTTGGTGGTGGCAATCAACGCCCAGTTTTAATTTAGCAAAATTAGTTGTCTCATAATTTATGTAATTCGTTGATTAATTGAAAAAATAAGGAGCTTCAAAACTCCTCCCTCGACAGTTTCCTCGTTAAAATTGCACCAATATAGTACTGAGTGAACAACTTGTCACGCAAACGCCGGATGGGAATTGCTTCTCATTTGCATCCTAAACATTGGAGCTTCGTCAAATTTCCATTTTGAATGAATGGCTTGTCACAAGCGTCGCTTGAGTACAGTTTATCTCCCATGTACCTCCACTGTTGTACCATCAATTGGCCATTATATTGGCGAACTTCTAGTCAGATACACATAAATATGGATACACCTGACTATTGGCCATGCTCGTATTCCAAATGCATGTGAAATTGTTCGTTTTTATGTTCATAATCTCAAATCATAAACGTCGCATGTATTACGCGTGCCTTTTAGTTACTAATAAATTATATTTAATTAAAGTTTAACAACTTCTGACTTTATTGTTTCATATGTACAACTAAACCGTATTTGTTTTCGTACTACCTAAACTATTCTGTTTACAGCTGAATCGAGTGTATTGTCATCGTCAGCTTTCAAGACGAAATATGAACATTTTGAATACACAATGAATTAAACACCTCAATTACATATTGTGCTTATTTTAATTCAGAAATATTATTTTTATACATACATATTTGTTATTTTAATACACCGTAAATTTATGGTTAACTGCAGCATATCGTTAAACAACATTTTTCAGGTGGGGAGGGGTTAAATTTGTGATTCGTAGGGTCCAGGGTCCATTTATTTTTCAATACTTTGAGCTTAGGATATAAAGTATATCTTTATTAAAGAAATATATAACAGTTTGATTATTCAGGTAGGTAATTCAATACAATTATAATAAGTAGGTAGGTAATGAAACTTAAATGTAATTAAGATAAGTGAAGCAGGACAGACATAAATTAATTGCTGAAGATTTTTTTATTTTATTTCATGAAAAATGTTAATTAAATACGCTGTACTCATAAACTCATTATATATTTAGAAACCGCATTAAAATTTAAAACACACTTATTTACACGACTAATCTGGAATCATAAATACCTATTATCCGCATACCAATATATCAATGTGGAAAATTGCATAAAAAACAAATAAAAAAACAATTTGTCTTTAACTTTAAAATACTGCCATAATAGATACTATTTTTAGTTTCATTTTTGAAAAACGTTGTTTAGTTTAATACATGAACATCAAAAATAATAGTTAATACACTGAAATTCATTTGAAATAAAAGTCAAAATTAAATCTTTAAAAAATATAAGACCACACATGTACCTAAGCTATAAATATTCTTACTCTATTACTAGAACAAAAATATTTATACTTCACTCATATCTACACGAAAAATGTTCACCATTTCAACAACATCTAAAAATCGATTGTCTATATGATATTATTAGTTTATTATATTATATTATTAATTATTATTATTATTAGTGTTGACTATAAAATATTAAGTTATATTTCATTAAGTAATACTTATTATTTTATAATTTATATTATACTATTATAAAATTTAAACCGTATTATTTAAATTAACACTCATAGAATATTTAGAATAACATACTGAATAAATAACTAAGATAAACTGCATACTTCTTATTTTAGATAAATTTAAAATAAATAAACAAAATATAAACATAAATGTTATTCTAGAAACAATAAATTGTCTACAAATGCATTTGAATTTAACTAGAAAATTAAGATTAATCCGGATAAATTAATATACTCGTACTCGTATTTATACTTAAAAAAGTCCGCATACCTTTCTTTACATTTCTAGGGAATACCAATTCCAATATTCTCAGTAATAAAATTTCTTGATGTCATACTTCATAAAATATGGACTTGGGATCCCTAATAAAATCTAAAAAAAATTCTCAATAGTCGACTTAATTTAATACACACAAATATGAAATCATAACTAGCTTTAACATAAAAATTGTGATCTAACCTAACCCTATTAGGACCTATTTAAGTCTATTAAATCCAAATTTGGAGATGTGGAAACCCATCACAAATATGTTTCCTGAAAGCTTTCCAATCTATTACCCTACATACACAATTTAAAATAACTTTAAAATAGAATCAGTAAATCAATTAGCCATAAAACATAAAAAAATTTACTCTAAATTACTGCAGATTCACTCTTACCTTTCAATTGCTTTAATTGCTTAACTTGCATCTAACTACCTAAGAGAAAATGGTGTCGAGATTTATTAAACGATTAACTAACCACGATAATTAATTTACAAATAAAAAAAATAATAAATAATGTTAGTTTCTAGAATTAAATATCCTCCATCCCCGTGTATTTCATTATTGTATATTTGTTTTCTATTTTCTAATTTATTAGTTTATTATGTTTACATCATATATTGTAAATATTATTTTATTATTAATAATAAAAAAAAATATACTATTGTTAGTATGTAATAGCTTTAGTAGTAAACTTCAAAAGATTACTGATAAAAAATAATACATAAAAACACTCTATTTAAAGTGTATATTGGACATTTTAAGGTTTTCTTAAGCCTTACAAATAATGCAAACCATATTGATGAAATACAGAATATGTACTGGGACTTTTACGTCATGAAATAATAAAAAGTGTCTCCGCGGTCTTCAGCTATTATATACACTAATCTTTGGTAGTGAATTGATTAATCATCTTCCTAACTCTTTCAACTCTATTGTTATATACTTTAAAGGGGAACGATGAGTATTAACGACAAAATTATTTCTAAAGCTTTAGCGTACAAAAGTAGACTAATAAAAAACGTATTATTCAAAGTAAAAAATGAAAAAATAATAGAATAAAACTTATACTTAAGATAATGTCAACGCAATATTTATTTTCTCTCTCTTACCTACGTGTACAGTATTATAACAAATTTGAGATCAATAGAACCAACTTTGCAGTACAATTAACTTTGATATTAGAGTAAATTGACCTATTAGCAAACTTAAAGAATATTATTTGTATTCTTGAATTAGCATTTTAACTATATTTCAATTTTAATGCGAGCTATTGGTATATACAATATTACAATTTAAAATATTTAGTAATAAATCAGTTCTCTCTAATACTACATCTAACATTATAAGGTTGATTCTGCTGAACGCAAACTTGCCATGATGATAGTAAGTCAGAGAGAGAAAATAAAAAATGCGCTGAAAACCTTTAAAAAAATATTGAAATATAGAATACACATATAAAGAAAGCCAACATTATTATAAACTGACTTAATATCTATATTTTGTACACTTCTTAGTTTCGTGTAAAATTTAATTTTATACTTAGCTTTTTTATTGTTTTAATGAAAAAACTTTTCAATGTTTTATTTTAATTTTAAATTAAAACTCAATGAAAAACTTATCTTAATATCAAATATATTGTAAAAAAATAATTAATATTAAATAGATACTCATAAATTATATTATAATATTTAAAATGTTTTTCCATATAACATTGACTTAATATTCAATTTTTCAACCTAATGTAAAAATGTATGAATTGCTTTGCAAGATGGTAACTTGCAATTTGAAGCATAAATAAAATTATTGGAAAATGAAAACACGATGTATTATGAATTTAAACTTGTTATTACTTCTTCTAACACAACATTTAAAGTTGAAATTAATATAAATGTACGTATATTGCGTGCGTGTTCAAAATTAACATAAACTAAATTTGTTTCAAATCAATTCTACACTCTTTTAGTAAACATCAATGGGTGTTTTATGTTATACAAATTAACACAATTCACGATAAAAATAGTTTATTATTTTTTTATTTTTTATGGCATTTAAAAAGTACTGCATTTGCAACCCAACGCAAAAATTAATAAATTTTTAGATACTTAAAAAGTGTGTCATAACTAAAGTAACAATATTAAAGTGAACTATTACTTCTAATAGTTATTCTACTACTACTTATAAAAGTACTACTTATAGCTACTACTTATAAAAAAACAAAAATAATGTACCTACATGAAAATGCGAAAATTAATTCATTTCATCAGAAATAATATAAATCTACTTGTATCAGCTGAGGAGCAAACGGAAAGTATTTAGCTTAAAAATATACATTATTATTATTAAATAACAACATCACTTGCACGTTTACATTTATAAAATATATTTTAATACAGCCAAATTAAACTAAAAAATATTTCATGTTTAAAATTAAAACCCCAAACGCTTTTCAGTTTTATCACAGAATAGAGTTATAGTTTTTAATATCTACCTACTTTGACAAGTACTATTATGAAAAATTCTACATTCTAATATTAGTTAATTGATTTAAATTTTTAATAAAATATTTATTAACTATACCATTTTTATTAAATAACTATTAAACAAATTTTAGATAGAAATCTATTGTTATTTCTTATATCTATCTCCCCACGTCTAAGTCATCACCCACAGAACAGTATTAATTATCAGTTCTATTTGATGCCAAAATGATTTTTAATTTTAAAGTTAATGTAATCTTTCTTTTGTTTCAACTGTTAACAATTTTTTTTGTGCATAATAAATACAATTACCATATAACTATATAAGTTATTATAGCTTTTAATTTAATTAACTTTTATTATTTTCAAAAAATTAACCTAACTTATAAAACTTTGCTAATTTTTTGTTAATAGAAATTTAAAGACTAATTTAATTTAGTTACGATATATTTGTTTGTTTTTTTTTAATTTTTACTTATGTTTTGGCAAATAATATATATTTAAATTGTATTACCTATACTTCAATATTTTCCACATAATATAAATTACACAAATACATCTCTTTTAATTGATTTTATCATTAATAATAAATTGTCCCGAAATAAAATACCAAAATTTAAAGAATTTTATAAGTAATATACTATTTAAAATAATATGTTCTAATAGCTTAGGGTCTAGAGCCTAGACTCTAGCCTATGTTGTAATTATTTATTGATTTAATATGTTCTAGCAGCCATACATTTTTCACGCACGTTTGCCTTCAATTGTTCTGGTTATCTTATCAGAGATAAAAAAAAATGTGGTTATTATATTAGTCATTTAAGAAATAAAAGATAAAATAATAAACGATCAACCATTATATCAAATAGTTGTCATTAATTGTTGAAAAATCAATATTGTTATAATGCGTTTCTGACTGTAACGTGAGTTTGGTTTAGTCCCTAGAACTTAAACTAATGAGGATATTATTTTCAGTTATAACACCTGTAGATACAGTTCAATACATTTCACGCATTTAGAGTTCTAAAAAAAACTAAAAAATGATTTATAAAAGGTGTAGATAAAAAACAAATAACCGAGAAACTATGAAACTGTGAAAAACTAGAAATTATACCTGAATTATTTTGAATTATTTATTCAACTTGAATCTGTGAATATTCCATTAAGAAAGAGAAGCGTACAAGTTGATATAATAAACAACGTAAGTATTTAATATGTCATACCTATCTATTATAGACAATAGTAATAATTACTAAGTATTCAAAAATTACCCTTCTTTTTTTTTTTTTTTTTGTGACCTGAAATTTTTAGTTAAAAGAATATTTTAAAATATATTCGAGCTTGGTCAAACAATGATTGCATGCATTAGGATGATTAAATAGACTACGTTACTGTGTTTTACATTACTAAGTCTATCGATATGAAAACCATAAACTATCATTATTATTTACAAATTAAACTGTTTAACTTCATAAATATTTAATGAAAAATACAAATAATTATTTAAACAAAAAAAAAAAAAAATCAAACGACACCAATAATTATTAAGATACATAGGTATCAACTTTATTTATGGTTTTATCAATTTCATTAAAATAATCTTACATTAGAAATTAGTAAATTTTGTTTTCTATTTTTTATACGAATCTAAAAATCTATTAATAGTGGTTTTTATTTCCTTCTCAAGCATAATATTTAAACCGATTTTACCCTATAGCATAGAGTATATACATAATACATTTAATTTTACCATAATTTTCCTAACAGTGACAGTATTACAACAATATATTGTACGTGTTCAACATTGGCAAAAACAATTTTCAATTTTCCAACCAACAATTCTGGAATGCCCGTTACACTTTTATTGACGCAGGGATGACATGGTAGAGAATTTAATAAGTAGGTACTCGTTTTAGTGGGTGACATGATAATATTTGACGTCACCGAACCAATAACTATCGTGATAGAGTATGCGGAGGAAGGGTGCCAATAAAAAATTCCAATGAAAAGAATAAATGTACTATGAACAAAAAAAAAAAAATCCGCTTATACATGTATAAATCGTTAAAAAAATGTTCTTTTTTATATTATATCAACCAAACTTAACCTTTCGCTCTGTTCTACATTTCTCACTGATTAGGTCTTTGGCTAAGGTAGGCGAGTATTTATATAGTCAAGTATTAATGTAGTCGAGTAAAAGGGTAGATATATAAATAAAAATGTGGTAGTAGTATAAGTTAGGATGGATTATAAACAAAATCTTGAGTAAAATATTGGATAAATGTTTGAGCTTCATGATATAATAGACTGTATTTCCAAGTTTTTTTTTATTTATTATTCTAAACATTTTATATTTTATACGCACGATCAAAGAAAAATGTAATCATACGCATCAAAAATAAAAGAATTTAAGTGTAATAGGCGGAAATTCGAAAGTAATACAAATAGTAACTTATTGAAAAAAAAAATAAATGAACATTTATTATATCATTTTATAGGTATTAAATTTATCTTGTTTAAACTATGGCTTATAAACTAAAGAAAAATATATTATATAATTTATATTTTATACTCATTTCTGATATAAAACTAATTTCAGTTAAACTTAATTATTTCTCTTAAATATTAAATGTTAAACAATACGTTATTTAACCAACCTGTCTATTTTAAAATAAACTATTTTATTTATAAGAAACATAAATTTTACATTTTAAAAATTCATAAATAGTAAATCAATTGTATTAAACTTGTAAATTAGGTATATAGCATTGATATTTATGGAATTTAATTATTATTATTATTATTATTATTATCATTGAGTAGACAATTTTTATTTAATATTTATAACAATTCTAATGTTATAAATTATACTGGAATAGTTTTTATAAATCATCTCGCTATTCTGTAAAAATCGTTTCCTTTTCTAATTATTCGCTTGAGAAATTACATTTATTTTTTTATTAGAAAGATGTGAATATCCTACGGACGATTTTTATTTTTATTAAAAATAATTCAATTTAAAAATTTCATTAAAACTCTAAACTTTAACTCAAAGTACACGAAATATAAAAAAAGATCGTAAGACCGAGCTTTTAGGTGCTCTAAATATGTATTTTTTTTCCAAATAAAAAATACATATTTTTACACACGTATATTTAAACTAGTCCATACAGTAACTCTACAAAATAAATGCACCTTGTTAAGTATTTTCATACAAAATTTATCTGCTGCAATAATAAACTAAATCAAATTCTTGTCACGATATATGAGGTATCTAAAATGCACATCATATTACAATTATTTTTTGTACTAAATATAATGAAAATAATATTTAACATTTTAACTACCTAATCATATTTTACAAATTTAAACCATTGACCTCATCATATTAGTTATAATTTAATATTAACCACATAATTATACAGTTTTATTCAAAATTTAATAACCATTTTTAGTAATTTCATTAGCTATCCATATTTTCAGAATAAAAAAAATACATTCATTTATCCAATAAATTATATGGTTTTATTTCAATAGTAAGATTATTAATTATTACTAATAAAAACAAATTCTATCTGCATTGTCAATAACGTGTACAATATTTACTTTAATATGCTGAAAACTATTTGAAATGGAATATTGTTTAAACGTACATTTTAATTTATTAACAAAAAAAAATAATAATAGTAAACTTTAATTTAATTTCTGAATAAAATGTTTTTATATAAGAAATATACATCAAATTTAAATGTTACTATTCACGTACTAATATAATAATTTTAGAATAAATGTTTTTTTTTAAAAAAATGTTTCCAGTTAAAACATAAAATTATTAAACAATCTCTACATTCAATTTCACCGATAAGCTCTTTTTAAAACCTTTTCACGAGATAAATGTTCGTAGAACAATGTAATTTTTGCTTTTATTTCAATACATCTCATTGTCCAGAATTTCTAACATTAAATAAAAATATATTTTATACACTTTAAATCCTAATTATTTCTTATCACGAATTATTGTAGATTTTTACTAACGATTATACAAAAAAAACCACAGCTACTTTAAATAAGTCATTCAAAATTTCAATTATCTACCACAAATGTATAATCTTGTCTGTCTAAAATCCAATACATAAGTCCAATTTAAAAACTGTATTGATGCTTTGGTAAACTATTAAATCCTTTTTGCTGCCCCAAAGCGATTTTTCAAAACAAAACACCAAAAGAAACACATTATTCCGTTAAGAATCTGAAATAATTGAGAATCGTTACGCGTAACAAAACATTATCTACGTGTAAGGTTTTTAATTTTATACCAATCTATTGTTGAATTTGAAATTTCTTACTTCTTTGGATAAAAATTATATTTTAAAATATTTTCACACATTAACGTCGAAGTTTAATTTTACAGTTAAACACGTCATAGTATTATGTTTTAATTTTAAAATATCTTTAATATTTAATTTTTAGCAAATCATCGGTTGAAGGATATTCATTAATTATTAATAAACAAGTATTTACGAACTCTAATATTACATAGGAATTGATTAAGTGACTGATGAAATAAACAGTGAAATGCTTTAGCACTTTACCAGTAAATACTATTCTTATATTTATACAAATATATACCAAGCTTTTTTTTAATCTTTTTTACCTTTACCAGAGAGTCGATTAATGATGAATCGATTAATGGTTTTGTATACTTCCAAACATTCGTCAGAGAAAAAACATTTACCGTTAATCGATATTATGTTTTAAATTGAACTTTTCCATTTACAAAACGGATACCATGACAAAGAAAATGTAGGCTTTTAAAAATATATATATAACAATAGTATTAAATATTTTATTTACTTAATGACGTAACCTACGAACACAGGTCAAAAAAAGTCTTCTTTAAGATTTAGATGGTACCTATATTATTAACGTATAACATATTGTATAGTAGGTATATAAAACTTTGTTTATTTAACCAAAAATATTATGCATTTTGGAATCATATTTATAAAATATACTTAAGAAAATTATAGTTATATCCTTATTAGTTTTAATAGTATCTATTAAGTTGATTCTATAAATAACCAAAAAGGTTATATTTTTCAACAAAAATTACTTGTGAGTATTAATAATTTTTATATTATTTCAAAAAATAAAAAACTCGGATTGATGTTTCAATAACGTAATATAATCATAAAATATTTGAAATAATATTACAATTGTATTTCACATTTTATTTAAAATTAATATAAAAGTTCTTGAAATAAAATTAAAATATTAAGCACAGGAATTATAAGTACCTAGTGATTTTTATTTTAGCTGAACTGTATTAAATACGTATTTTATTTCATACTGATATAATTCGTATATCAATTTAAACAGTTATGTATATATTAACAAACTTCACTATAAAGTATTGTATTTATCAATAGTTCTAACAAAACAATAATTTATTGTAATAGTAACCTATTCAAATCTGAAACAAAAAATCTCTCTAGTAACAATGAGTATTGATTTTTTTTTTTAACGTATAAATTCAATTAATGGTTTACTTTCTAAAATACGTGCGTATAAGTACTAAGTGCCTATTTATTTACAAAATGAAAAGAAATGGTCAAACATAAACAATATAATAATATATTATTTTTAAACGCAAGCTTTTGATTTTATTTCAAAAAATATATTATTAGTATTAGGTATTACCTACAGTAATTATACACACTGAGAAAACAGTTATGGAGGAATCATTTTTCTCCTGGCTAATTTTGTTATTTATTATTATTGCAAATTATTTTATTACGTATACATAATATATATTATAATTATTATGTATATTATTAAGCAAATTGATTTAAATAGACTTAATGACTAAATTTAAATTTAATTTTTATAGTATATATACAAATGAACGTTGACAATTATAAGCTTCAAACGTATAACTTATTTTAGTTAACAATTAATTAGTCATATTCATAGATGATAAGCAAATATTGTACATACGTTGAATGTAATTAATAGTATAGCATTGTTCGGAAACTAAAGAATATTATATGACACGTTTGAAAACGATATGTATATAAAGGGTTTCATTAGTATTTTTAGTAGGTACCAGAACAAAATAAACTCGAGTGCACTTACTGCTCTTAACTTGAACTAAGAGATCGTTGTCATTAGTTTTATTATCATGAACAACTCTGCAGGTCCAACATCACTGAGTATTTGACATGATCACTCTACTGACACCATTACCGATAGGTCTTGAAAAAAGAAAAACTTCCTCACAAGTTTGAAATTTATTATTATATTTATTTATTTTTTCGTTTCTTTTATTCTCGATTTTGTGTCAGAAACCTTCGCCTGTCCGTCAGACGAAATTTATGTTTTCACCGTTTTTATCGACCATTTTGATTATAACCAATGATATTATATTTTTTAAATATAGTTAATCTGTCATTGTCATAGGATTTAAACTACTATACGATCCTCACGTGCGTTTCAAAATCATGTCAATCATCAAATTTATACACAACCTACTATATTATGTATATATAATATACAAATATGAAAATAAAATACGTCGTATGAATACAAAGCGTCTTTGCAAATGTTCTTTTAGTTTTATATCAAATAAATTAAACAATTCTTAATAGGTATACTATTATAAACATGTATAATATTATAATATATTATTATTTATTTTACAATCAAAGGTATTTTTCTAAAGTAAATTATTGAAAAAATATCATTACAATGTATTTGGATGTATCATGTCTGAAATGTAATAGCATAATGTAAGAACAATTTTCTATTATAAGTATTTATGAAATTGTACTTTCATAAAATATCATTACTATGATTATTTTGTTTTAGGTATTTAAACATTTTTTACAGTAAAAATAATTGAATTCCTACACTAAACTGTAATCGAAATATTATGTTAATTCTTGCAAAAACATATAATTAAAACTATTTGTTTAGTAAATAAATGGCAAAATTTAAAAAATTTAACCGTCACTTATGAGATTGTGATCGCTATTCGGTGTGTATTCGATAGATTCAAAAGATGAATTTTACTTAACTTATTTTATAAAACCAATTAGCATACGATGCCACGGACGAGGGCGCATTGGTGAAGTGTCCATTACGCGAGGAAATTTCGTGTTCTCATTAGTTTTCCAATCGATTACCACAACATTCACAAAGAAATCGAAGGCGATTTCATCGGAGCAAGATGCGCTTGGGCACGACACATGAGTGGGCGGACGCACACTCCATCCGAACGAAGAGAACGACGGCGGGTTTGACAAGATCGCGACGCGCCATCAATCATTGAGCGGAAGAGGACCGCTGCCTATTCCATGATCGAGGACGCACATAATATAATGGACGCACAAGAGCTTTTGGGTCAATTGGGGGAAATTTTTTCGGATTTCCGGTCAATGACGCGATGTATGGTGTATAGTACACGGTATAGTATACAAAATACACAATCGCGCACACGCGCCCGATACCGACGGCGGAGTTCTTTTCATTATCATAATAAAAATATGATCGCGTACGCATTTTAGACACCGCGAACCACGTTATATATTATTATACGTATACATTTCATTAGACGACGGTATACAATATATTATGTTATACTGAATACAGAATAGCATACGACGAAGGGTCGTCAAGAGGTCGTCAGAGATAGCGAAATAAAAAAAGCGGCGAACGTGGCGTGTATACATATTGTATATATTATTAGTTTTGCTTATAATATAATATGATATCGTATAGGAATTTTTGCAGAGTTCAACTTTGACCTGACGCACCGTAGACCAATACGAAACTCGCCCGGACGTCGAACGTTCACGAATTTTTACTCGTCGAGTAACGAAAACGGATACCGGCGAGGAGAATCTCGTGTGTTATACAATTATTATTTATTTACAGTATCGTTCGTGTGTAAGTGTGTTCTAGTATAGGTTTTCGACAAATTATTGTATGCGGATATCACGCGGGGCCTCACATTTTCGCTACCCTCACTTTCCACTCGTCCCTCATGAATATCAAGTCTACGATACATTAACTGCAATGTGCTAGACTAGTCGTCCTCGATACACCCGAAACGGGTGATATATGTCTATTTGCCTTTTTGAAAAAAAAAAAATACACAATCATAATATTATATTATAAAGAAACGGATCCATTTTTTGACCGGTTACGCGCACCGCTCGGCAATATGTTACTGTCAAACTAAAACCATTTGTAGCAGTAATATTCTAACGACACGGCATAAGCGAGCTAGCGGACGGCTGCTTTTGTCAGCTGCAGAACACAATTCAGCAGCCGTCACGACAATTTCTCTGGCCGTCGCATAACTACCATATACTAAATAATATTGTGCCGTACGACTTTGTGAAAGAATCGCATACGCGAGATTGAGAGGACGAACACTATATAGTAAGTACACCGTAGTGTGAGTTCGTAGAGAACAGTGGGAGGGGTGAATTGCCAAACGTTTGGATTTGGAATTTTTATATATTAAATCAGTAGCGAAGCGCAATGAATGTATTGGTTCTACACAATGGTATTTTTTTTTTTATGTATTTATGTATATATATTCTCAGCTATGCGATATATGTTTTGGTTTTACAATGTTATGTGTGTATGTGTGTGTACGTTTTTTATATATCTAAAAGTATACTTTTTCTATTGGAAAAAATGCTATTCAAAATATTTAGTAAAAATAATGAAAAATAATGTTAATTTCTGCTTTTTTGTAACTATTACTTACCTTAAAGTAATAATTACAATAATAATATATAATATTTATTGAAAACTATTAATGTGAGGTGTATAAATTAGCTAATAATATTGTATCAAATAATACTATGATGCTATTATATTATAATATAAAAAATACGTTAATATGATATTTATTTTTAATATCAAAATAAAATGTCTTTAGAAATATATCATAGGTACTGTCTTAATACATGGTTTTTTCATATGATGTTGTTCATGCAGCTATTAAAAATACCAAAAATGTATAAACACAACTTTTTTTATAAGCGTTTGAAGTTCAAATTTTGATGAAATTGAATATATAATCAAAGAAAAGTAAATTGTTTTCATCTGACGATTTTAATTATTTTGTTTTAATTCAAAACGCATTAATAGAAGGGACTCGAATATTTTTGTTATTACGTATCTTATTATTTTCTATAAACAAAAATATTTGGACTAATCTTAAACTATACGAAAAATGTACGAATTCATTTGCACATTGTTTTACGATAGTATATATTTGCTTAGAAGTTTGTTTAGAAATTAATAATAATATTATATTTATATACCTACTTGATATAATGTGCGATTGTTTTGGCAAAAATAAGTTCAATATACCGTACTAGGTACTATTCGATAAAATATAAACTGCGAATAAATTATATTAATGAATTATAAATTATCCTTTGAAATAGAGTCGAGATAAAATTAGGTATCAAATAATCGTTGAATAAAATATAAAATTAATTGAGTGTGTGTGTGTGTATGGATGAATATTACATGGTATATGCGTCGATAATATACGATACGACTAGGAGAAAAACGCCTATATGCTTAACATTTAAAATAATATACGATTCAGTGAAATACCATATATATATATATATATTATAGATACGTTTATATTGTATACGCTATATATGTATGCGTTCGTGCGTTCAAGGAAGTGTTATAGTCGTTGGCGCGTTTAACGAGCTACACGAAATATTCTCTTTTAAGCGCCCTTTGCACGATATCTCACCAAAGGACTGCGTTTTCCATCTTACAATCGATGTACCGTACGTATTTATTTTTTTTCCCCCTTCTGTAAACGAACATTGGTATCACTCGCACACACACGCACACACAAACCCTATACCGGCTATACTTATTTATAGGTACCTACAATCTGACGCACATTCGTGTATACAATACATAACCCTTACCGTGTCTCAATATCACTATGGTTCACACGTGTATATTTTTTCTCGTTTATTTATTTATTATTTTTTTACATAGGTACAAGAATACAACACTAAGAAAGGTCGAAGATGACGCAAAAAAAAAATATTGTGTGGCCGTTCGAGCGACAGTAATACGGTTAGAGTAGGTACCAATAATAAGTTGAACAAAAATGTATGTAATAATGGTTGAAATTATTGATCGAACCAAAAATCCTATTTTTTTTTCTGAATATATGACATATTATTATCTACATAAATGGCTGTAATTCATAGACCGATCAAATACGGTTAACCGTAGAAACTTAAAATATTTACCAAACGTTTACATTATCATTTTCATTCATTGTTTTGGCTCTTTTTCATTGTTATTTTTAACTAATAGACAATTAAAATTGTTGATTATTTTAGTTTATTTTTTTTTACTGTATTAAAAGAATTAAATTAAAATTAAAAAAAATAGTTGAACGTAAATCCACAAAAAATGTTTATGCACATTTGAGTTTGCGAAAATAAGCAAATTGTTTGTAGTTAAAAATTCATAAAATTCTTAACACTCATAACCTTAGATAGTTAGATTTTAAAATTTAATAAAAAGTTATTTATAAGTTACGCAATCTATATTGAAAAAAAAATGTCTACCGTAAAGTCGTAAAGTAAAATTAATTTTTCTATGAGCGTTTGAAGTTCAACTCTTTTTAACATTCTAGTTATCACATATTTTTATTCTCACGTGAAATAACTATTTCTCTTCGTATGACTTTTGTTATTTTGCTGTAATTCAAAAACAAATAACAATATAGATATTTAAAAATTTCATCAAATGATAATATTACTATTTTTCTGCATGGTAAAAATATTTAAACTTTTTTTTTGAACTATTCATATCCATGAATATTTTTTTCTTGAAATACCAATAAAGAGTATTTGAAAAGTAAAAATTCTTAAAAATGTAATACAAGGTACCTTGTAAATTGTTCTTATATTTATGCGAAAATATTAAAAATGCATTGGTAAAATATGTCTTTAAATGTTTTAATTGTTTAGGTATAAAATTTGTCAAAATCACGAAAATATACAAACTATTACAAGTATTCTGTAGTAAAAAATTTAAAAATTCTTCAATTTTTGTAACAAAGATTTAAAAATTTAATATAATATTCCTCATAAATATTTAATACTGGAACCAAAAAATATAATTATTTTTATTAAAATTTTGATGAAATTACATATTTAAACAATGAATAACGACGTTAATAATTTTAGTAGACTTTAAAACATTCATGGATATTATAATTTTTACTATATGTTATGAAATTTTAAAAATATGTTGATTAATTTAAAAATATCATTCATCAACATTATAAAGATATTCACGCTGTTTAATGTAAGTTGTAAGAACTCAGAGGTTTATAACTATAATATTACATGACTATATAAATATATATTATTATAATTATTTATTTATTTATTTATTTATATCTACTATATAGCAGAATGCTATCCATTTTTTTAATTTAACTGTAACTGTTTAACATTGTTTTTATCCATAAGTTCACATTGTAGTAGTTCTATTTATAATTATTTTTTGTGTAATAGTATTAACTTTATTATTTATTTTTATTTTTCATTTAAATTCTAAATTAATGTAAAAGTAATATTTTTATAATATGTATCGATTTTAAATTGAAAATAAAAAATCTTAATTAGTAAACAAATACAAAGAATGATTAAAATAACAATTCGTATATAAACATAGACAAACAAATTTGTTTTCATAGTTGAATAGTTATACTAATTGAAGTTAATCGAACAATTATATGTAACGTTTTTTTTTTTAATATTAAATAGTGACTTGTGTCAATATAGTTGTAAAAATGTTGAATTAAGTCAAAAAATTTAATGTTTCTACACCAATAACTCAAATTGTACATGGATGATATATTTTTAGCAAATATCAAATTGTTATAAAAAGTAAAACTAAACATTAATTTTTAATAATATCCATTAAAAACAATAAAAAAAATAGATTTCTTAAAAACCAATATTTTGACCTGTCTTCTTTCTATAGTTAACGATCGATTTATTTAAAATAGTAAAAGATAGTAGAGTGATAGGATCAGTAAAATGATAACAGACTTTTAATATCCGAAAGAACTTATCTTTATAAACTAAACAAAAAGATTTAAGTTCTATACAAGTACCTATCTTATAAAATATAACAAACCCTATTGAATACTGAAATAGAAAAGTTGTAATCAAACCATTGATAGCATCTATCAATGCATGAAAATATATACAAATATACAAAAAATACGTGATATAACATAAGTCTAGATATGTAGAAATATAATCTTCGTAGTATGTGATGATGACGCACGCACAAATATACACTAATATTTATTTACTTTTCACGCATCACTAACGTTATCAGTCAATAAACGAACCAAATTGCATACATTGTGTTCCTGAAAAACGTATTATTGTAAGTACACAGTAACTAAAAATATTTCATAAAAATGTACTCTGATCGTTTTTTCACATACAATTTAAAATATAAATTTATATAAAAACAATGATTAATCATATTGAAAGACTATGAGGCTAAAAAATAACTTTATTATTTTTGTTTTTTTTTTTTTATTAGTTTTTATTATAAATCTAGCTCAATGATTACAATATATAACTTAGTTATTAGTATCAAACCTACACGATTTTCAAGTACATTTCTTATTGTATTCTTGATAACTTACTTTAGTTTATCTTTTTATATATATTATACTAGTATTACGTGCATGCGTAGGTGTAAGATTATAAAGTTACTAAATAAGACAATTTTTTTTAAGTGTACCTTGGACATATATATTTGGAAATTAGAATCATTTTATTTTAATGAATATATTAAAATTTGAAAATATAGATATGGTTGTGCATTAGCAGTGTTATGGTAGTCATCGTAAATATTAAACATACATTATTAAAATATATCGAAAAAATATCGTGTAAGTACGTAAAATATTTTACGTATAAAAAATAGGATTTATATTATATATTTATTTATATAGATAATATATTTGATTTATAAAAGTTACCCCCCTCCCACATCCCTTATTAACAACAATGTAGTTTTCATAACTATGTGCATATGTGTATCTACTTAAAAAAAACAACAAAACTTCAAGTTTTTTTTTTCATTTTTTTAAAATCATTTATTTTTAAAATTACTAAACAATTTTTGATTTTGACTTACTCCCTTTCTACCACAGAGTATCAACAAGATCCAATTTCCTTCCAAAACTCGCACTTAAAATTATTAAAAAATCAAAACATTTACATTATTACAAAAGTTGATGACACTTAAAAAAATGAAAAAAAAACAGAAATGTATTATTGTCATATTAATAAATGTATCACTTCATTCAAAATCTTAATACATATAAAATGTTATAATATAGTTTATTAGGTATATTTAAAACCAGACCAGTATATTAATAAGTGTTAAAAAATAATTCAACCCATATATACATTTATGTGTACTTGTATTTACACATATAATACATTGGAAATATATTCAAGTTTGTTAATAAAATAACTAAAAAGTCGCGATAACAAAGTTTGACTGTATATACGATAAGGTATATCTATCCATTTTAAAAACAGATTTAAATATTTAAAACAAAGATTATTAATCTTTAAATCAAATAATTCGTCTTTGTTGATGTTCCTCATAAATTATTAATTAACACAAGTATAGTTTAATAATACAAACATAATAATATATATGAGTAATGAATATACAATATATGTACTAATATAATATATTATACATATTATACTGTTTATCTGCTATATATCTATTACTTAAATTATATATTATGATAGAGTATTTAATGAACAGTTTTCAATAACTTTATCGACAATACAATCTAATCAAACTTGTGGTTATAAATTAATAAACTCCAAATCATAACATAAATCATACTCTATCACGATAATAAATTATTTTGAACTTATTTCTTACTAAATAATACCCACTAATTTTTAGTTTTACATTTTTAAACCAAAAATTAAATTTTTCTCAACTACGTAGATATAATAACATTGAGTCTTAACTGTTATTTAAGTTAATATAATATTACAATAAGTATATTGTATACTTAACAACAGTTGAGCGTTTTCTTATAAGAGGAGAATAATTTTATCATTTAATAGGGTCAAAAGTTAAAATAAAATTTGAATTAAGCTCTAAAGATTATATTTTAACTATATGGGTAGAGTAAGAATATCTATAGTTATTATACAACGGATTTAAAAATAAAGATAACAGATAATTGAATTTGTTATCATTTTACTATAAGTTTTTTCTACTTTGCTTGCTAGCTTTCATTATAAAACTCAATTAATTGTTTATAATTTGTCTATAGGTGTTTTGCACCGATTAAAACGTTTATGTTAGATAAACGATTTTAAGTCTTTAACTAGCCTAAATACTAGACAGCAGTATGTACAGAAATATACATATAATATAATTTATAAAATATAATAATATGTATATACTATATAAAACCAAAAGCTTACTCATTCTATAATAATCCAATAATTAATGTTTATAATACAATTATATAACTCAGTGAAAAGCAAGACAAATTCTAAGTCACATATTAATTTACTAAGTAATTAATAATTATTGTAAATTAAAAAAATTAAAAATAATATTTAATAAGTTTTGAAGGCAATAAAGTGTTATATTTAATCTAAATTAGTTTTTAAATTGATAAATATGTATTTTTTAATTAACGAGTATTCTACCAGATAGGCTAAGTTAATATCTATAAATAACATATTAGTTATTTCTAGCAAATTTTCAAAAAAAAAAAAAAAATCTAGGTATAACGAATAGCGTCCGAAATATGTATAATTTATACATTGATCATAATATGTAACAGAATAATGTGTGCGATATGAAACAATAATATGAGCAATATTTAAATTGGTATGTTTCAAATATTCTGTTTGTTGTATGGATTAACAAGTTCTAGAATCAATACATTATACAAACACAACAAATTTACAAGTGACTGAATTACTCAAAATAAAATGAGATACTGTTATTTAACTCATATATTAAATAATAATTTAATTAACACTAATATTTAATGTATAATTTAATAATTGATATACGTATCTCAGATAGTCTTGTATGATTGTAGAAACTATTAATGAATAAATGATATTTCTGTATTATTAAAAAAAAACTGTCAATAGTAATATGACTGAAAATATGTTAGAGCATCCTTGATTAATTACTTATTCGATATCTACACGTCAGACTAGACAGGCTTGGCAAACGAATGACTAATTAGGGTGTACGCCAATCATACCGTTATTCAATAGTATTTTCAATATTAGTTAGTGCTGTTATGGGCTACGAGATATCTATAAGATATCTACGAGATTACAAGGCTAAGTTAGTATGACCATGCCTCGTGTCAAGGGTAATGCGGATGCTACTATGACCATGACACGTGTCGGGATAGTAAGCGCACCAATAATTACATTTATAATGATGCATTTGAGATGTTATTGCACATTCTCAAATTCGTGTCCGAATTTGCAACAACAACAACAAGGACACCTGGTTTCGCCCAGAAGACGACAACACGTCGTAAACAAGAGACGCACCACAATATATAAGGGAGCCCGAAGACCAGCAACGGCAGATGTACCAAAGCTATCAACAACAGAGCACTTTCACGTCACTCAGCCACTTATTTAATTTGTTACATGTATTTTGTTTGTATGCAATAAAACATATTACGTTATTAAGTTTAACTTTCATTCAAATTAACTATTTGGATTCAAATCTGATACTGGCACGCAACAATTTGGCGCAGTCGGTAGGATTCACTTTTCAAGGAGGCAAACCGTCAAAGACTACCATCAACAAGGAAGATTGCGCAGTCTACCTCGTTGATAACTCAGAAGAGAAGACCATTCAATTCAATTTTGCAGAAAGTATCAGACAGGTAAAATTGATTGTAAAACGTATTAAATGAGTGTGAAAGCAATTTATGGAGAACACAGGTACATCTCCTTTGGAAGTAGCTAATCCATCGAATGAGACGTCTTTAGAAACTCCAGATTTGAGTTTAGAAGTATTAAATAAAACTCAACAGTTGATTAATTTGGGAAGCCGTAGTAGAAGCCCTAGCCCTAGTAAAAGCCCTAGCCCTATTGAAAGCCCGAAAGAACGCCCTAGTCTATTTAGAAACCCAAGTGAACGCCAGAGCGCGAAAATAAAACACAGCTGGAGAGAAGTTTAAGTTTAGACAATAAAAAGGTTACACGTAGCAAGGTTACGGACGATTTTGAACATACTGAGTTAACGTTCGGGAGAAAACCGCGTGTAAAGAAAATGGTTACCATAAAATTAGAGGAAGCATTTAAGCTTATACCTATGTGTACAGGAGAAGACGATATCTATCCGTTCATAAATGCATGTGATATGGCAGTAAATTTGGTTGAAGAAAAATGCTCACCAACTTTAGTTAAATATATAACAACTAGGTTATCGGTAGAGCATTAGAAATGATAAAATATAAAAATGATACTAAATGGGTATACATTAAGAATTATTTATCGGATGCTTTTGAAGATACGACAACCGCTTCAAGTTTACAAATACAATTAAATTCCATTAAAATGTGTTATGATGAAAACGTCAATGATTATTGCCATAGAGTAGAAAAATTGTATTATAAATTATGTACTGCGTGTACACTTAATAAAGAGGAATCAGAAGCAAAAGTAATTCACGAAGCTTTAAAAGAACAAACACTGAATATTTTTATAAAAGGATTAATAAGTCCTATAAGAACCATTGTAAAGGCACGAAATCCTAAAACATTAGAGGTAGCTAAGCAATTGGCAAAAGCAGAAGAAGTAGAATATAATTCAGAAAGAGAAAATAACAGATACAGGAACGATTTTAATAAAGGCAATTATAATGCTTCACGACAAAATAATAATAATTTCCAACGTACAAATAATACAAGAAATTATAACACGAATAATCATATCAGTAATTTTCAATCAGATAATATATGTATACCAAGGAGGTTGATCAAATATAGAACACCTGTAATAAAGTGGAAACAATAGTACAGGACTTTACGATAAGTTAATAATAAATATAAATAATAAATAATAGAGTAGAATATAATTATGAATTAGGTTAATAAAAATTTTGGAATTATGGTTTTATTCGAGGGTAATGTAAAGAAAGTATAGGTACACTTTTAGAAGCACTAAAGGAGTATTATATAGTGACTAAAATTACAAAACAATATAATTTAATATTAGGAATAAATTACGAAATAAAACGTAAGTTTGGAATTACTTCATTTTTACCAGTTAGTAAAGTGATAGGCGATACGCCGTATGTAGTACAGAATGACCGGTATATAATATTTCTAGTAACGAAAAATAAAGATCGTCAGAGGTCAACGTACGAGAATATGTATATAGCGTTAGTGAACTTGAAACAGTTTTGTGAGGAAAATAATTTAGATAAAATAGCAATGAATAAACTAGGTATGAATGATGATCTACAGTGGGAAAAAGTAAGGTCAATGTTAAGATACATATTTCGTAATACTAAGATCGAAATTATGGTATGTGCGAACGTAGAATATACGGAAGAAGAGAAAGTAACTATATTAAAGCAGTTTCACGATTCTAAACTAGGAGGTCATTTAGGTGTTAATAAAACTATTAAACGCATACAGAAGCAATTTAGATGGAAGGGTATGAAAGATGATGTTAAAAAGTACGTAAAAAATTGTACATCGTGTCAAGTAAATAAAATTTCAAATCGGCATGTAAAGCAACCAATGGCTATTACATCAACAAGTTCAAAACCATTTGAAAAAATATTTTTAGATATTGTAGGTCCATTACCAACGACCTTGTCTAGTAATAATTATATTTTAACAATGCAAGATGACTTATCTAAATACACGCTAGGAGTACCAATACCTAATCATCAGGCAAACACGGTCGCGGAAGCTTTGTTATACATTTCGTGTGTGTACATGGAATACCGGGAACGATATTGACAGATCAGGGAACGGATTTCCTTAGCAAAACATTTACGGAAGTTTGCAAACTGTTAAAAATAAATAAAGTTAATACTAGTCCTTTTAGACCACAGACAAATGGAGGTCTCGAAAGATCACATAGAACTTTGGCCGAGTACTTAAGACATTATGTGGATAAGAATTTAAATAATTGGGATCATTTGTTACCATATGCATTTTTTGTATATAATTCAACGGTACATACATCAACTAATTTTCAACCATACGCGTTAGTGTATGGGCGTACGTTAGAAATACCAATTAAATTAAAATCCGAGCCAGAGCCACAATATAATTATGATGATTATTTATATGATTTGAAACAGAGTATGCAAGTGTCGCATAAATTAGCGAGAGAGAAGTTAATAGAACACAAAGTAAAAAGTAAGGACCGATATGACAAAAATGAGAATCCTGTAAATATACACGTGAAAGATTTAGTACTTTTAAAAGATAACGCACATAAAAACAAACTTAATTCACTATGGTTAGGACCATATGAAGTAATTGAAGTAATAGGAGATGAAAATATAGTTATACAACGTGGCCGACGAGGCATTACCGTACATAAAAATAATGTAAAACGGTATTATAATGATAAAGCAAATGATTAATTAAAATATATAGTATAAATGAATAGATTAAGGGAGTTTGTAAAAAAAAAATAATAATAATAAATAATAACAAATAATATAAAAATAAGTATAATATAATAATCAATAAATATAATATATTTAATCATATTATCATAAAAAAAAAACGATATGAAAACTTAATAAAGCATTTTAAAATATTAATATTAATAATTCATTATTATTCGTAAAAAAAAAAAAAAAATAATAATAATAAATAATAACAAATAATATAAAAATAAGTATAATATAATAATCAATAAATATAATATATTTAATCATATTATCATAAAAAAAAAAAAACAACGATATGAGAACTTAATAAAGCATTTTAAAATATTACTATTAATTTTTATCCTATGTGTAGATTCAGTTATTCAGTTATTTAACTTGGTATGTGGTAGAACGTAACGTTCGTGTGTAATGTTAATTAATTATTCACAAATTTATTTTATTATTGTAGTTGTATTAATCAAGGTGAGGGAGATTCAAATATTAAAATATATATATATATTAATAACATATACTATACTAACATACTTTATATTGTATTCTTAATTGATTTAAAATTTGATATAACTAATATTATTATTAAGTTACCAATGTAAACTGAAATTGTAAGTGTGACTGAGTGCATTTAAGAAAATTGTAAAGATTTCTGTCTTGCAGACATAAACCTTTTTTTTTGTGGGGAGGTGTTATGGGCTACGAGATATCTATAAGATATCTACGAGATTACAAGGCTAAGTTAGTATGACCATGCCTCGTGTCAAGGGTAATGCGGATGCTACTATGACCATGACACGTGTCGGGATAGTAAGCGCACCAATAATTACATTTATAATGATGCATTTGAGATGTTATTGCACATTCTCAAATTCGTGTCCGAATTTGCAACAACAACAACAAGGACACCTGGTTTCGCCCAGAAGACGACAACACGTCGTAAACAAGAGACGCACCACAATATATAAGGGAGCCCGAAGACCAGCAACGGCAGATGTACCAAAGCTATCAACAACAGAGCACTTTCACGTCACTCAGCCACTTATTTAATTTGTTACATGTATTTTGTTTGTATGCAATAAAACATATTACGTTATTAAGTTTAACTTTCATTCAAATTAACTATTTGGATTCAAATCTGATACTGGCACGCAACAGTGCCAATGGTTTAAAATTTATTAAAACCTACTTTAAAATTAAAGACAGGATACTGAGACCAAATTAACTCACCGAGTTCACGCAGGTTAGTGTGGTGTATTGACATAATTTCGAATGCAGTGATAAGTCATGGAGTTCAAATACAGCTCTGCTGATTATAACATAGTGAATAGTGATTATAAAACACGCATTAATGACATTTATAAAATTAATTTATAATGAAAAGCATTGTAGGTATAATCATTAAGGAAAAAATTAATGAATAGACACTAAGAAATATTAATTCTTAATAGGTACCTAAGTCTAAATATACAATTGAAATAAGCAAGAAATTTTTAAAAAATAAATGGTAATAATCAAACTTTAAATCTCGTAAGAAAATATTGATATACGACTTTTGCGATTTTTAATTGCAGTTTTACCTTTAATGTCTTAGATTAAAAAAGTATATCTAAACTCGTACAGGCCACGATTTTTCTGGCAAGCTAATTGACGTGAATAATCTAAAAATTAATATTTATTTTAATTATTAATATTGTCTATTTTTCATTTTATTTTTTTATCAAGTATAGTATACATATAGTTTGAAATTCAATATTAAACATAACTACATTACTTTTTTTAGAGTACGGTCATTTTCCCCGTACTGTTTTTTGTGTACCTAGTGTAAAATATACTAGGTACGGTACACAAAATATAAAAGTCCCTTACACTTCTCTAAGCAACAGGATGCCATAAAAACTGTTCACAACTTGGACTTATTAAAAACATATTTATAGTATTTCTATAAGACTAAAAATTATTAATGTGATTACTACAGTTGTACTGGTCCGTAGAGTTTTAATTTTAAATGTCCATTAATTAAAAAAGTTTGGTTTATTTAAGATTTTTAACAAATTATTAAATTATATAAAAACCTTTAAGCAAATAATCGGAACATTTTGAAATATTATATAATACTATGGTTTTGATTGTGTTGTGACGAAATAACCAAAACAAATTTCATTAATAACGGTTATGCCCTTAAGTTATTATAAAATTATAAAATACTTAAAATAAATAATCGGAAAAATTTCAAATATCTCATATTATGATTTTTATTGTGTTGTGATAAAATTACTAAAATCAATTTCATTAATAACGGTTATGCCCTAAAGTTACAAAAAAGTACATACATAATTTTGGGAACTTTACTTTTCTACAAAACTAATTAAAAAAAAAATAATAATATAATGATTTTAGTAAATGAAATAACAGTTATTGTAATACCAATATGGCAACATACTCGTATTATGGTTTGAAATTCAACTAATTCGTTTGACATAATTCATTAAATTGACTCGATATTATAGTCATGGACAACACTAGAGATTTATATTTGTGTCTATTTATTTCTTTAATTAGGTAAATATCACAGTGGAAGTAACTCCTGTGACCCCAACAGGTACCTACCAAAATAATAAAGTTGTAAACATTTCACGAATTGCACGATATCTGTAACTTTATACATTTGACGTGGGTATATGTGAACTCTAGTGCACTCTGGGGGCGATCCGCTTTTCGGCCAAATATAACCTTCCCATTTCGGTTAGTGTCACTTTTCAGCCCAAACTTACATTTCCCTTTTCGACCACTTTCTCTTTTCTGTTAATACGAATTTCTTTAAAATTTACAACTTTTATAAATGAACTTGACAATCTTTAAAATTATTAAACCAACTATAAACAAAATTTTACTTACATATTTTAAGACTATAAAAATTGTAAAATTTTTCAAGAAAAAATTAGTTTTTAATTTGATAGAGATATTATATTAAAATATTTTATTGAAAATTATTTTATTTTATTATATTTTCACATATAAATTTGTCAAACAAATATCTATAATTGTATAACTATAATAAATAAAAGTGAATTTTAATTTTTGACAATCTCATAAAGGCATATTTTTTCACACAGTTGACGTAATCATTTTTATAATTATTTTATAATTAAAAATTATATTTATGGATATAATTATATTTTAAAAATTGTCAAGCTCAGTTGTTTAAGTTATAAATTTGAATAGAAAACATTATTGAACGAAAAACAGAGTTATATCCTTTTTGAAGTTTAGAAAATAAAAAAATAACCAACAGTATCAAATTAAATTAGTTGGATTAAGTCCTCCGCTATAATAACTAATTTAATTAATAATTTTCCAATGTATGAATGTATTGTAGATAGTCGTATAATTTATATTCAACTGGTAAAAATTATTTCAACATATGTATATGATGCACAACATTTATTTATAAATAACATAAGTGAATTATTAAAAACATATGCAATTATAGTTGTTATTATTTTTTATACCTACTCGTTATTGTTGAAATATTAAATAGATGTAAGATGTACCTACTACCTATTATACAATTTTTAAAATTATGTAGGTACATATGTAATTGTCGTTTTATGTTCAATACTTAAATCGACAGAGTAAAAATTGTGTGTAAATTGAGTGTGTCTTAATCAAAACATAAAAATATTATTGTATAGGTTAACAAAAAATTGAGTTCATAAGGTGGATGATTGACAGTTGAACGCACCTAAAATGGATTTTATAGTTTTCAGATTAGGCGTTAAATGTATATACTGTCCATACACATAATACAACTTAAAGCTATTATTATGTACTTTACGATAGGTTAATAATATGGTATGGATAATAAAATAATTTCATAATAATGCATTCTGTCAATTCAGATTGGATTGTTGTGTTTCCTCATTTCAGTGAACCATCAAAATCCGTAATTTATTACTGTACCT
Source organism: Aphis gossypii (assembly GCF_020184175.1). NCBI lineage: Eukaryota > Metazoa > Arthropoda > Insecta > Hemiptera > Aphididae > Aphis > Aphis gossypii. Next base: position 28,947,987 of record NC_065533.1, read on the forward strand.
TTTGGCTTTTACTTATATTGACGTAACGAAACTGCTAAACAAGAACAATTAAATTAGACGACATTGGGAATTGAATTGAAATTTAACGATAACATAACAATATGTGTATGCGTCCAAACTCGAACGGACAAAACAAATAAAATGACGGTCAGGTATAATAATTCAATTTGCCCGTGGAATACATTAAAACAGAATCATCATTCGAATGTATAATATTATAATACGGTGTTGAATAAAAGCAATATTTAAATTATAAAATAGGTGGTTTACCGAAATACAGTTTTTAACGTTTAAAAATGTGACTAATTAAACGGATATGTAAATATTAAAATGGAAATTAAATGCCCAGCGCTTATTGAGAGACATTCTATTATAATAATATAATGTATTCAAATGTATGTTTACAATATTGTGCATTACAGCTATTTTAGTGACTGGCTGTTAACATGGCTGGTGTCACTTGAATTTTGACGAAAGTGTAATGTTTATTACTTCAAATCGTCAGCTCGGATTTTAGAATATAATGCAAGGAAAAAATTTTAATGACACATAGGTGTGCTCATCTCATCGTTGGACGGAACGGAGCAATGGTGACAGGTGTGCGAGTGCACCGGAAGTAGGACCTCTGTATCAGCATCCCGCCTGATATTCCGACAGAGGGTTGGGTACATGTTTGGTATACGGTGGATGAGGTGTTTATCCGGCATCTTCAGCGTTCGTGAGTAAAATAATATAATAATATAAACGGATGGATTCACCTCTTAACCATGGTTGCTGCTGGGTAGGTTTAAGCACAACGTTTGGTAGCTATTTTCCCAGCCAGGTGATCGGGTCTACTAATGCGTCTCAGGTCGTAACTCTTATTGGCTGTTGGGCCTGCTACCACCCCAGCCGCCTACGCCACTACCGTTCTCGTGCATAATGCATTATCGATTCTACATAATCAATGTATTATTATTATTATAACGTATAAAATATACGCAAATATATTGTACGAGTTTACACGAGTGAGATTCACGTAGGCATTCGATTATTTGACCAACTGAATTTTGTCAAAGCGTCGTTTCTGTGTGCCGGCGTTTCTCGATAGCATTCTTGAAACAAATAATATGTGTTCACTCACGTTTCTGTCAAATCCGATATTTTTTAAGCACAAACAATTCTAGAAACGCATTATTCGTATACATTTGGAATAAACGTGTATTTATTATATATATATATATTTATTTTTACAGCATTTATTCAATTTGACGAGCTTCAAATCATATTATACACATATGTATTTTATGTAGAAGTATTGTAGTATCATCCAAGTGCGTAACTAATGTATATTATATTTCAAAGTACTATATAATATGCGTATCGATGTAAATACGACGAATGTATGACAATATAAATTCATAAAATGAAAATGTAAATTACCATAATGATTTTCCTCGTTTATACTCTGTGCAAAAATAAAAGATCATTTTTACGTTTTAAAAGGAAATTTTAAATTATTTTTTTGTTTTTATGTAAATAAAAGAAAATGTATTGAATCTATAGGATACTTTTTTTAACTACCTAATAAGACATTTTCACTCGATATACGTGTATAAGATAATATGAAATCGGCAGACAAATAAAATATAAAGATGAAATAACAAATTTTAAGCCCCTATTTTTTATTAATATACTTTGACAGAAAATTAATACAACGTAATGAGTAAATTAATTTATTAAATCATGTTCCATAAATATAATTTTACTCATTGGTAGAATCCTACTGGTTTTTTTCTGTTATTTTGTTGAAAATCTTTTTTTTCGTTTGAATTTTACATTTTTATTTCCAAATAGTTTTCACCGTAGGCGATTTAAGTTAAGCACATCATAATGATGAGTAGTGAAAAACCCGAAGATAAAAACACTGGTAAAAGAGCACTTAAACAGAGACGATTTTTGTTTGGGATTTTTTTGTTCTTGCTTCCCATTCTATGAAAAACGGCATCATGACACGTTTACAAATTTGTACCATCTACATTGCGGACAACAAATGTTCATTCATTTATCGTAATTAAGAAAAGAAAAGAAAAGAGAGAAAATTTAAACGAGTTTGACGAATTCGATATAATTAGGAAGTCGGTAGAAACGACTTTAGCAGGCCGTTTTACGACACAAAGATTAAATGACTTGAGCACATAATTACATTATCTCTAAAAGAATCCGTCGATATTATAAAATATGAAAATTATATTTAAAATACATAACATAATATTATATTAAATAACAATATACATTATTTTGTTAATTTAATCGATTTTGTAATTTACTCCTCTGAAAACACAAATATCAGTGATTTTCTGTTTAAGTTAGATAATATGATTCTACCATGATCCTTGTTGTATAATATCTATCTCTCCAGACAAACATAGTTGAAGTTCCTGTGGGAAATACCGGAAGAATAGACAGTCATAAATGGTCAATAGCCACCACCTACTAAAGATATTATTGTTGTGTCATTTTGTTGTGTTTCGAATTTTGAAAAAAAATCATTAAACTATGCTATTATTTATTATGATTTTATGTGTAAATTATATAGTTAAAAAACATTTACCATATAATTAATAATAATAATAATAATATATTATTATTATTATTATATAATTAAGTATTTTTATTTTGATATTTTTTGCCACAATTAATTTTTAAATCAAAATGGTAAGCAACATTTGTATAGAACAATAAAGAGGACCATTATACACTTTTATTGTAGCTTGCTTTCTTTTATAAAGTTTAACACATAATATTAAATATTATTATCTTTAGATTATTTATTTAAATTAAAATAGCATTGAGACATTTTAAATTATATAATATCTATCACATAAAATTAATAACAGTTACAATTAATACAATTAACTACAAACAGAAGCTTTCCAAATAAGCACTCGTTTAGTATATTTTATCAATACCGTAATTATATTTTTTGTTAATATTTTTATTTTACACAATAATATGTTAATATATTATATTATGCAATATATAACTTATAATTTAAAATCTCAGGTTTGAAAAATAAATTACCAATACTTAAATATTATTACCACATAATAAATGATTTTTTAATTGCAATCCTTAAAAAATAATATAATAGTGTATATTGAAAAGTACAACTTTGAAGTCTTTGTTTTAAATATTTAAGATGCAATGTCTAATTTTCTCAATGACTTATGAGCTATTGTTATTCGATAACTCATTAATATTATAAAGTACGTAAAGCACACAATATCGTAATATATAATTAATATTTTATCTAGTTTTCAATGTCATTATAAATATATTTCAACTACTATATCCTGTCAATACCTATACTGTTATCAACATATCATAAATTATATGCATATATAATAGATATAGATATTTTTTAGATTATCTTCATATCTATTTTTATAATTTTAATGTAATAGTTGACAGCTGAACTATAATGTCATACACACAAATAATTCTAAAAAAAAATAAACATGTAATTCTAGTAATTATAGAAGATACACATTGATATGTTATGAAGTAACAAAGATAATCTTAATTATGTCTACATCTTTACAATGTGGTTTTATTATACAATGTGGATCCATACGACCATACAGTAAGTATATATTAACCAATCTCAAAACGTTATGCACATTTTTACTTCTTAAATGTATAATTACGTATAAAAGCAACTATGACTAGTATCATTATATTTTGAATTTTATAATTCAAAATTAAACATGCTATGGATATTAAAAAAAAAATGTATCAAACTACAATATGATATTATAAATTTATATTCATTATAGTCAACATGCAATTATTAAATTTGGTTATAACATAGGTAACCATTATTGACAAAAACTGAGTGAATCAATATTATAATTATATTCGTGGTCAATGAAAATTGCCTGCTGTATACATTTTTCTGAACCTAAAGATAACAAAAAAAATAGGACCTATGGGTATTAAAAATAATGACATGGGTTTACTGCAAGTTACATACAGACTTGTATTTATATCACTAAAATTTATTTTTGTATTAAATATTCTAACTTTTAGATATAAAATTATATGTACCTATTTCAATACTTCCTGTTTTTTTACAAATTAATTAGTTTTGACCAATTAGTGTATCTTAATATTAATTAATCATACTCGTTTATGGAGGAAACTACAACTAATAATAAACTTTATTACGAATGATTGATAAAATACAATAATGGATAAAATAGTATATTTCCTACAATAATTTTCAAGCTAATAGGTACTACTATATTCTCATCGGCCAATACCAATTAATATAGACAATTAATCGATTATACATATATTACTTTATTTATTTCTCGTAAAATAAAATACAATTTTAAGTTTCGATTAAAATTTAAAAAAAAAAATGATTTCTAAATCACTCTGCTCGTAGTCTTCACTATTTAGTAGGTCACTAAAATGGATGTGTTTAATTTAAATTCAATGATAAATCATTGTATACGAAAAACGATTCTGAGCAGTAACGAACTATTAAGAATATTGAATATTATATTATAGTTTATTTATGTTGTTATAAGAAAATTATTTTTCTATAAAAAATAGATACCTAGTGAATATTTTTTAAATTATACCTTATTTAGAAAATATGAATATAAAAATGTTATGAAAATATCAGGTATCCATAACTTTTCATTCTTAAATCACAAACAAAAATGAAAAATTTAATTCGATTAAAAATGTATATTTCTTGAAAAATCCAGTATTTCCTTACTTACTTTTTTATAGTTTTTACCATTTATAAGATAATTAACGTGAATTAATTGTATTTTGACCACTAAACACAAACTAGATGATAACAATTTTCTATCAAAACCTCTCTTGTAGTTAACGCTGAAAACATTTTTTTTTCAATACAATGATTTATAAAATTTAAATAAAAATTGAAATGGCAAACACACGCCGTTGTTTATCGTATAACTAATATCTACTATAATCATCGCTTCACTCAGAATCTAAAATATAGTTACACTTTTAACTTAATCATTGAATAAAATATTAAAAGATTCGCTAGACTTAATTTTAATAATAAATTTATTTATACATTAATAAATAGAACTAAGTAAAAAAAGATCTATAAAGCAAAATTAAAGTAAATAATTACCTAGTATAAATATTGTATAAATAATATTATTATTTGAATAATCTGCAAATAATTCGTATAATTAAATGTCTACATATAATAACGTTAAACACAAATTTAGTACCAATATATTATTAATAAATACTAAATTTGAATACGCTTTTGACAATTTGATTTGATTTCTAGTAAATATGTATTTTAGTACCAATTAAATAAAACATGAAAAGTTTTTTTTTTTTTTTGAAATATTAATGATAGTTAATTAGTAATTAAATATTTAAGTATAAATTCAAAATGATTGTTTGAGTAATATTTTATTAATATTTATCAATAAACAGTTAAAGTGTGTAATCTAAATTTCATATTAAATATTTTATATTGAACAAAAACAATCATCAATCCGTAGAAACATAAATATTAATCTTAATATAAATACCCGAGAAAAAAATATAAATTTCAAACTTGCGACGATGGAAGTAAAAAAATCATTTACTAGCCACTAGTAATTTAATGGTTAAATAATAAATTAGGTTAATCGTATAATAATAATATTATTATTAAGAAATCGTGATAGGCTTATGAAGTTTGTATTGAATTAGTCTACTATAATCTAGTAAAATTATTATTATATACACTGAGAGCGTCTCTATTTTGTTGATATAAAAGAATGTTGATGTCAAAAAAAGATATTGATTTTTAAATTCTATAAATCCAAAACTAATTCCAAAATCAAAAATGCTAATGAATAATTTTGTTGAAATAAAAATGTGTCATATAAATTCTCTGAAAATGAAACTGTTATTATAATTTTATGACATAAAATGGTTGTTTTTAATTTATTTCATACTTATCTATTTGATATTTAAAAAATTAAAAAATTGTATTATAATTTGTTTTTTAATAATTTAAAATTCATATTTAAATTACTTTTTTTGAATGTTTTATAACTTTTTAATGGTCATAGTTTTTATTTTATTTTTATAGTATAAAACACAATGGATTAAATTATTTTAATTATTTAACTATAGTGTAATTACTAGCCAAATAATTTAAAATTACTTAAAGTTTAGTTGTTTGTTTTAAAATTCCGTCTATCAATATTTATAATTTATTTTTTTGTATTATTGTTTTATTAACAAATGTAAAATAATATGAGTTATTGCTTTTAAATTATAGAAACAATGTATTAAAAGTAGATCTTATTCTAAGTGTTCAACTACCTAGATCACCAATGAGTTTGTATAGACAAAATATTTTTTTTAAGAAAAAAAGTTTTTCTTAGTATAGTATTTTACTGTGATCATTCTTCGATTTTTTCAATATTTTACTCCAAATTACAATCAAAAAATTTTTATATTTTAATATATCAAACATTGCAATGGTATTTAATATCAATTTTTATAATATGCTTATATAATATCTATAGAATGTAAAAATACAACTTTTTTCAATATTGTTAATATCGTTTAATATTGGTTATAACTTTAACCCTTAATTAATAATTTTCGAAAACCAGAATTTTATGTAATAAAAACAAAAGTTGTAAACCTTTCCATGTATATATTTTACAAAAGAAATAAGTACAAAACATGTATAAAAACAGGGAAAAAATCAATTCTTCAAATGTTAACTTCAATAATAAAATAAAAGGAAAAAACAACAATGATGAAAACTTTTTGAAACTATATTACTTAATATGAATTATCCATATTTAAGAAAATTGAATTCTAACGACGTGTGATAGTATGTAAAACTAAAAATATTCTATATTTCTAATATTTAAATTTAGATCATTACTAGAAGACAATGACATGTTAATTTCCAAGGACTAATATGAAATAATTCAATACACAGTTATGCAATTTATTTCAGGTTGTTCATAAATATATACAAATGGAAATGTTAGTAATAAAAATTACATTTATTATTATTTTTTTTGTAAATGTCAGAATCAAGGTCTTAGATTTTAATCAAATTGATTTGGAATCATGACGTAATTCAACAGTTTGATAAAATGATAAATAAAATGAAGATGTTGTAGTTAGTGGCGTTTGTGCATTGAATTTTGCAAACATAAAAAAGTACACAATTAAAAACATCTCGTATTCTATTTTATTTTAATAATTTAACATACTTATATCATAGTTTTATATTTATTTTCTAATTGTTTATTTCCGATTTACTATTATTGTTAATTATTGGTTTTTCATTTCATTTTTTTATTAAAGCAATCAATGGAAACTTTCTTTAATTGCATTATTTAATTCAGAGTGGAGAGTGAAAACTGTTTTCCTTACAATGATTGAAGATGTATACTTTTTAGTGAGAATTTGTTTAATGAATTTAAGGTCAGGAAATACTCAAAAAAGTCTAATAAACTGATTAGTGAAAACTAAAGAAATATTCATTAGGTATTTCAAAAATATATACCTTCCAATGTATAAATGTTTTTATATAAGTTAGGTTAATTATTTAATATTTTACCTTAATACCTAGTTTACTTGCGTTACATATTAAAACCATGTACAGTACAAAGTACAAAACTCTTAAAATATATTTATTAATGTTCTAAAAATACTCATTTCATAACCATTTTATTGTGTAATGGTTTATCGGATGCTGTTTACCAAATTACTCAATTCATATTCTAAAAATATATGTTTCTGTGATATTCATTTTAATCATAAATATTATTTTAATTCATATACCTTTTAAGTTAAAATTGTATAATAGTAATAATATTTTATTTTACAAGACAGAATTATCAGTATGTTTGTGTCAATCATAATGTACTTAGGTGGTAAAAAAAAATATATCGATTTAACAGATAAAACACATTTTAATTTGTTAAATCTATAAAGAAAAAAAAACGATAATCCATAGATTTATTTTGTTCTGCTAGCAATAATCGTAGAATCAAAAAAAAAAAATTAATTAATAAATAAAATAATAATTTTTCGATAAAGTTAATATTGCGTTGAAAAAATCCGAAATTTAATATGCTAATCGTATTGAAGTGTTTGAATAAAATCTTTTTTTATATTTTTACATACAAATTCGTTTTAAAACTATACGTATTGAATTTATAATTTGAAAACAACACAGTACCTGTTATGATATTATTTCCCGATTATAATTCAGTTAAAATACTGCGGAGTTAAAAAAACTGCCAACGTGTATTTAAAACATTTTGAATATAACTTCTATATTAAACAAAACTCAGCATATCCATAGTATAGCTATAATATAAATGATATTCGTTTCGTTTTCGTCGAATATAATATAATTATAAATCACCCACTATGTACTTATTTAATGGTTGTCAAAAGTACACCAATCGGCGGTCACTCATAGTTTTTGATCGCGATTTGTTTGGGGCTATTAAGTGGTATTATAATATTATTATGATTTAGGTCCTTGTTATTAACAACGCCCGGCGTGTTAATAACGACAACATAATTCTCAAAATATGTATCAACAGACCATATACGAGTCGTCCGTCTAAACGCTAATCAAACGTAATTTGTTAAGTTTAAAAATCTCCAAACACGCGATATATAATATTATAATACGGTACATTAAATGTATTATGGTATCGTGTGTGTACAGTAAGAAAACAAAATGTAAATCACTTACCAATTGAATAAACCGCACCTTCTAGCCGAAATATCTTGCTCTTCCCTTCGCTAAGCATTACGCCGTCCACCTCGTCCAGCGGCATGTCCGAATCATTTACGTTCTCGTCATTTACTTCCGGTCCGCCGTCTCCGGTTGTCCCTCGCTTTTCCACCTTATTATCTGCGATGGCTGTGGATGAACTGCGGTCAAGTGCACCGCTTTTGTCAGCAGGTGGTGATCCGCATTCATCCACTGCGCGGTTTGCGACAGCCTCGGACGTATTTTTCTGTTCTTCTCTCTTGTCCATGTCCTCCGCGCGATTTGCAGCGGTCGCGGACGATCGGACTTTGAAGTCCGTTTGCAGACCGTTCAATACTCTTGAATCTTATATGAATATAATCGTATATGAATTCTTGTGTGTGTTATGCCTTTGTGGATATAATACAAGTGGTGGTGTGCAGGCTTAACCCGTGTGGTAAACGAGGCACGACTTGGACAGGCAACGAATGGTCGCGGTAGATCGAGTGGTGGTGGCAGTAGAAACGGCACCGACGACGCTCGACTGTCTGGCAACCGATCCACGTGGTGAGTGGTAGTGGCAAAGGCGTCAGCGGCGACGGTGGCGGCGACAAAATCGGCGGACCGCGTCAGCGCGCGAGCGTGAAAAGTGCGTTTTCCGGCCGAGTCGCGCGCACGGTTCGCCATCACCGTTGACGTCGTCAGCCGATATTCGTTTATTATGCACTATAACTGTAATATACGGTCATATTGTTACAATTACCACGTTTGTATGCAATTTTTATGCGTATTGAGTTAATCCGTGTTAATATGCTGATTTACATCATGCACCTAAAATGGCACGATAAAAAAAATTAAAACGAAAATTAATTCAAATATTTTTTTTTATTATTTTACGTGATCTATATTATACTATGTTATGTCTTCGATAACCAAAAAGTTATAATTTAATGTTTTGAAATGCTCGCCAAAAATATTAACTAAGACTGTTTACATGCTTTTCCTAATCCGCTGGAGTAAGAATTGAATAATTAATGAACTTTAAAGCATGTTTATTAATTATTAGCGATTGCACATAAACGTGGTAATTGTTACTTATCTCACACTTTATATTATTCATGTGCGTGTTTCATTTATATTATTATTTTTTTTGTGATTATTCTTAACTGTTTTTCATTTAATTTTTCTATATCCGTTAGGTCTTATATTTTGACCGTGCAATAAGTATACGAACATGAATAATCAATATCGATGTTTTGCAAGCAGCTACCATAATTATTTATGCGATACGTGTTGTACAGGTGTCTAGGAAATAAACTTAGGTAATAAAGTTAGATAGTTAAAATAAAAAAAACTATTTTATTCACAAAACGTCGCGTAAATGTTTATTACTGCGTTATGCCCTGTGTGAAATATTTCAATTTGCCTATTTTTATAAACTGATTTAGATTTTATAAGTATTTGTTTTAAATAGTTATAACTTTCAGTGATTTTTCAAATAAATTATCAATGAATATAATTATAACGATGTTAATAGATCCATACAAGTTATTTGGTTATTCTTTCATATATGTTTTCTTAAACTCCACAGTTAAAATGTTTTAACGCCCATTTTAAAAATTGTTTATAAATGTATTGAATTATTTCGCGAATAATATTTTGAATTCTCGTTGCCATGTTGAAATACGAACACGCTATTAAATAATATAATATTATAATAGTACAAGGCACTATTTTGAATCAATATCATTAGTAATTCCAATACAATCTAATGCAGATAGATAATTATCTATCTACATTATCCTCATTCAACTAATTTTAAAACAGATATTTAAAAGAATCATTACACATTTTATAAGCAACTATTAAAAATACATACGACATCAGAGTATTTATACTATTTTAAAATTCATACACTAACAATTAAAATGGAGAGGTAAATAATAATAACCAATAGTGAAATTATTTTATGTGAATTGAACAATTAATTCAGCTATATATGTCTGATAAAAGTGAAGTATTATAAACACTGATCTCTGTTATTTAAGAATGTGATTAAGGTATCTTAAGTTATAGGTCATAACATTTTTTAGAATATTTGTATATTTTTTTGTAATCTTGTTTTTAGTAATGTGAAAAAAAAACTCCTGATTATTTTTATATATTTTAGTTTACAATAATAAAATGTTATAAATTATGAGTCATAAGTATTATACTATAATATTATTTTTAAGTACCTACATTGAAAGCAATACTAAAATAACCATTGATAAATTATTTTTTTTTTTTATTGAACTACCTATAAATGTATAGAAATTATTTTGTAAAATCTATGAAATATGCATACAAAAGTTCTCAAACTTAAATTATGCAAATTCTTATAAAAAAAAAATAAATAAATATGCAAAATTATACAACAAACATTTTCTAACTAATAAATCTACTTACTATGGATCGAATTTATACCGAACCAAAATTTGAATATGCACTTTTTAAACATATCTGCAAATGCCTAAATTTCCGAGCCTTGATTATGACATTAAACTAAATAAAATTGTTATAAAAATGTTTCATTATATAATATTATTGTGATGCGTTAATTTAAATTTCTAGTAACAATCTCAAAAGTATGGATAGTGATTTTCATTATACGTCTGTGTGAAATACAGACAAAACTGATTTAATTATAACAATCTTCTAACGGAAAAATATTTTATGCTATAAGAATGACTGTTTACTATAGTATATATATTTTCTACAAAATGTAAATGAACCATATTAAAACCAATCTCATTGTAGTATGCTAAGAGACTCCGAATGTTATTACACTTAAATCTCGTTATAATTATCTTCCTAATGTTACAAAAAGTTTTGAAATTTAAAATTAGAAACAACCCTAATATAGTGTCGTGCTAACCATCAGTGACACCCCGAGGCAATTGTTTTTACAGCTCTGACCTTAAGCATTATCAGCTGACTTTTCTTTTTGATTAAATGAGAGGGTATTTAATATTCTGTTACAAGGAAAAAATATACAAACCAGTATTATGTTTTCTTTTTTTTATTAATTAATTTATAAAAATATGAACTTACTTTTATTAAAACTTAAATCTTTGACATAAAAATATATTTTGATTTGTATCTAAGTAATTGACATTACATTTATTGCATCTAAAGCTAACATAATAAAAATATTATAATTATAGGAAAAATAATATTTAATGATTTCTACACTTCAACACCAGTATTGAGTATTTTGTATTTTAAGGTATTTAAATAGTATAATGATTATTTAATACATTTTTTTTTCTGTGAAAAAAAACTTTTTGGTAGTAAAATGTAATAAATTACACTCATAATATACATTAAAAACCTACTAACTATATACCTAGTATATATGTACATTTGAGTGTTTATGATGAAAATAACAATAAATAATTTTTAAAAAACCCAATGAAAAAGTTTTATGACCATTTCTATACAACACTTAACACTATTATAACCATTTATTTTGATTTTGCTAAAATACTAAAATTTTAAATAAAATACAACAATTCCAGAGTATAATTCTATGTCAATAAAGCAAAAAATAAACACAATCACTTTATATTTAAATCATATTCCACGTAAAATTGTGTATAAAACAAAAGTTTGCAAATACTTATATGAATATAAGTAATACTAATATGAATTTTTTGTGTGATCCATTTTATCAATTAAATTATTTTGAGATTCACAATGATTAATAAAATAATAATTTTTTTTTTATGAATAAAATAAAATAGTGAAATTATTTTAGAATATTTAAAAAATTTTCAAACATGTTTTATTGAATCTGTAAACTCTTCTCTGAATAAATTTTTTTACGAAACAACTTATTATTATTTCACTACTATCATATTTCAAATTATCATATTATAGTGAAAGAGTATTATTTTTTTCAATAATCTGATTTACAACTGTAATCCATAGTTTATCTACTTTTTCAATACATGATAAAAGCAACTGAAAATTTATAACTGAGAATACGTCAATTAAATTCCTAACGAACTCAAATTTGTTCATATAATAAATGTTATTTAGTAAACTTACAGATATATATATATATATTATAATATATATATAATACAATCTATGTATTTTAATAAAAAAATGGCTTGTCTTTACTATAACTTACCTATATTGTACACTTTACATTACATTTTAAATTGAGAAATAAAATACATTAGTTCTGAACATTATTATTATTTTTTGATCAAGATAGTATTGTTTACTGGTGCTTATAATACAATAATATGATATATAGATACATGGTTGATGTTATTATAACAAATTGTCATTACTAATTTCTACTTAACGTTATTGTTTGTTGTTTGATACACAGTATGTATTTCACGTGCAAGTATAAACAATATCATACTGACATATGATAATAGAATGCCATAATATTATGATAATATTGGTGTTCACCCAATGAATAATATGACGTAAATGTAATAATTTAAATGACGAACTAACATTAAAAAAAAAGTGAGCAAATGGATTAGTGGTTAGACACAGGGGTGCATTTGGAAAATTTGTGGCACTGGGAAACATACTTTTGCCACCCCTACGCCCTCAAAAAGAAAATGAAAAAAATAATTATATAGGTATGTAAATTTTCCAATGCATTAATCAATCTTTCCTCTTTTATATTTATTTGTAAATATTATTTTACTTAAAAGGAGCTGAAAAAGCCCATTCAGTGTTTGGTAGGTACCTACCTAAAATTATAAATTTTAAACTACAAATTTACTATGTGTAATGTGTATAGTGTACAGACATTATTCATTTTTATTATTACTATTTTGTAATAAATGTATACAAAAACTGCCGCCTTAGTAAATCTGCCGTCGGTGACAATTCCCCCTTTGCCCCCTTAAATGCATCACTGGTTAGACATATGGTTTATACAAAATAATAGTTAATTTCTGAGAATATTGAATTTTTTATGGGAAAGAAGTATTTTATATTCATTTATTATGTATTTTCAAAACTTATTCTATTATTCCTGTTCTCAATTGATGATTATTATTAATAATATATTTATTATTTTCATTTATTTGAAAAATCTGTAATTTAAAATATTTATTGCTTATTTGCATTTTAAAATTGTATAATTATTGTTTTAATATCAGGTAATAAAATAAAAATAATTAATTAAATTAAACAATAAGAAAGAGCCAGTGGGAGTGTAAAAAGAATTTTCTTTAGCCTACATAAATTATAAAATAAATTATGTACTACAATAAAAATTAAAGGTGTAATCTTGATTTTCAATATGGTTATAATATTTTAAATGTGGTTACCATATATAAAACATTAATTCTGGAATAATGTTTATTAATATGGCAAGATGTTTGTATGTAATAATCATATTCTATTGTTTTAAGCTTAATTGGAAACATTTTAAATTCTTAAGTAATTTAAACGCACCTATAATATTTTTTCATGGCCTTTGGTAAAGAACGCTAGTCTCCACTATTATCTCTATGGTTCAATTTTGTCAATATGGTGTATATATATATATATATTTTTTTTTTTTTTGTATATTTTATCAGTTCAAAACTAAAATAACTTAAAAATATTTAAAAGTAAGGTATCCGCGTGTTATCATTTGCAAAACTACAAGGATTTTGATTCTATTATGCAATCATTTTTAGTTAAATTATTCACCTCTATACGAAGTTTATTTCATAATAAAAACTGTAGTTTTATAATGACATGTTTACTTCAAAAGTAAACTAAACAGACATATTATGTTATTCAACTGTAAAAGCATTTGTAAGTACTGAATTCCGAATATGTCTAGTTATTTCAGAATGTTTGTAGTATTTTGATTCTATACTGATATCTAAATTATATTTAAGTATTTTCTGTGAATTAATGAAACTTAAAAGTTATATTATTATAATTATTAGGTTTAGATTATAAAGTAACAAGTGCACTCAAAATTTGAATTTTCTATCTATAAACAAAAATGATGTAGTTATTCTAAAATATTAGATTTTTGAAAACTGTTATTTCTCAATAATGGTTTTTAGGAGTAGTTGCAGTTTTCAATTTAGGCGACGTAACATACAATTTGCTTCTAAAATAGACTAGTATATTATGCGTACTCACTGTGATGGCCCAATGAAGGTTTTTTTGAAAAATTTTTCTATCTTCAAAATTTGGATTTTTCAAATTATTTTTAGAATATTATCTTAAATCTAAAAATAAACACTCTAGTTGTATATTTTGCAAAATGTTCGTACAAATCAATACGTCACATCGTTTTTGCGCTTGAATCGCCGACTAAAAAAAAAGTGGTGTGACACATCGATTCGTATGAAAACACTGCAAGATTAACAGTGATGATAGTTATTTTTGTCGTTTAACATACATGATTAATTAAAATATTGTCTTACATTGTAAAATAATCAAATTAAATAACACTTAATAATTTTTATTTACAAAAGTAGTTTAATTTTACCCTCGCTAACTTCAGTGCACTTTTCCATACGACAATATAATGAACTTTGGGTTGTTTCCAACAAATTTGGTGTTTGACGAATGAGAAAAGCACATAAAAAAAAATCGCATGGATTAATCAGGGTTAGGGGTATGTTATGTCTCGGTTACAAACTTATCATATTTTATTACTTAATACACCTCAAACACATAACATGGCAATAAGAACATTTGATCATTTTAAGCTCTAGTTATCTTAATTTTGTTATTATTTCATTATTTTAATTAGTTGACAATGTAAAACAATGTGTGAATTAATCATGAATGTTAAACGACAAAAAATAACTACAACCACAATCTAAACATAGTTTGGAAAACCCCAGATTTTGAAGATAGAAAAAACACGTCATTAGAATATCACAATGAGTACGCATATAAGTAACCCCATCTATTTCAGATGTATTTACGTATAAGGAAAATAAGGATATGAAAATATTTCAATAAATATCATATGAATTCGAGACCTCATCGTAACTCCTTGAAAATACAGAAACAATGGGCCCTGGTGCACTGTGATTTCTTAAATCGTAAGTAAATTATTTTTAATTATTATCCATACAATAACAAAGTGGTTAGAAATGTCCTTAGTGAAATCGATGGTAGAACAGATAGTTATAACAGAACTATCTGAATTAATTAATCGATTCTCCAAAAGTTCAGAACAATAACAACAAATAATACTAAGTGTTTTTGTAGTACTGAGTTTTACTCATATAACAAAACCAAGGTATCAAGCAATTGACAGAAGTTCTGTTACATTCGGCCTCAAACGATTTTACTGAATCATGAGTTAAGATAAAAAAACATTTTTTCAATAAATGTTTATAGAAAAAGATATGTTAACTTAAAACATTTTGAAAGTAAAAAATAATCTGTGTAAAAATGATAATTACGAAAAAAGAAAAGTCACACATATAATTAGTAAGTTAAAATACTTATCATGAGATGAGGATTGTTGAATATTTTTTTAAAGAAGTTTATAGTTTCATAGAACAAACATCTGATTTTAATACTTGAATAGAGAGTTTAGTACAATATTTATAGAAGAATTTGAATCTAAGTAACTGCTAATATAACTTTTAATTTAAATGTTTGAATTTATTTTATTTAGTAAAGTTTTGCGGCTTTGCCACACTTTAAATTTGGAAACCATTTTGTACCATTTATACATTAATAGTAATTTTAATAAAATTTTTAGTAATATTACTTTAGTTGATTAAGTTTACGACTACTGGAAATTTTTATGCGTGGACTATATTTTTGAACTATATATAATTTGAGCAATTGTATTACGGATATTTTATATAAAAGTAATTTTAAATGGTACCTGAAAGATAAAATACCTATGAGAAATGGACAATTGGTATAGGCATCAGCCAGAGTATACAAAATCAAATTCAAAAAAATATCATTTAGACACGATTAATTATAACTTATAGCTGATTAAAAGATTAGAAGATTAAATTTGGTCCTCCAAATTAGAAATGCGTATTCATGTTTAGCTCAGATGAGAGAAAATTAAGAGAATCTTAAAAGTTACGTGAAATTTTAGACACAATATTATTTGATACTGCAATAAACACATTTTAACTATAAATTCATTTATTTTATTTTAAATAACAATTTCTTGTCTAGAAAATAAAAATATAATAAAAATCGAAAATATCTCTCGAGTTTTTATGTAAAACTATACTTTGGGTAGGCATCGGAGTCAAAAAAAGTGTGCCTGCCGTCGGGAACTGACAGTTCGTGATGAAACGTGACAATATCGATGTAAATATAATAGGGTACGATAAGGGAAACAGTATTTCCTGATCGTCGATGCCGACCGTTGGGATACGGTAACCGAAAAGTACCTCATATTCTAATTTAGGTCAAAAACATGAAAAAATAACTAAAAATGTACTTACAATATTATGTATCTATGTATGATTAGTTATTTTTAGATAAATGTAATCATTAAACATTATATAATTTTGCAACTTTAAGAATGGTTTATGATAGAAAATTGGACCTAGTTGGTATTATATGGTGGATTAAAAGTAATCACTTCACAATAATAGTATTTATACTTCAAAATATTAGAAAAAAATAATAAAACAAATTTAAGTAAAAACAAGAATTCGTACGCGAAACCAGAAAATTATAATAAAAACAATTAGTAAAGATTTCAACAATCAACAATAATTCATTTTTGAGTTTGATTATCAAAATAATTAAATAAATAAAAAAAATCGATTTTTTTTTCAAAAATTGGATTTACGTAAAACCATTCTCTTTTTTTTAATCGAAGCATTTATCGTTCTAAAAGATGATTGCAGACAGAAAAAAACTCACATCGTTGTAAAATCAACACATTTTTCGTTTTACTCAAGATCTAAAATATTTAACCTAATTTTAATTTTTTATAAACATTTTAAGTTTTCGAATTTTATCAATTTTTTATGATGATGTTAAAATTCATATGTTTAGTCAAAAATCTTGATATTGTAATACAAGATTTAAAAAAAGTTGTTCTTAAACCTTTTTTAAATTTTATCAATACAGAAGCACATTTACATTTATAAGCTTTTTAAGTTGAGATGTTGATTAAATTTATCAAAATCGAGAAATTGTTAAAATCATTTTGTAGTGAAAAATACAAAAATTTATAAAGTTTAGTATGTGAATTATGTATTAAAATAACAATAATATTCTGTAGTGAATATTGCTCATAATATTTTCACGACGGAAAACGAAAGATGGTTGGTGTTTTTTTTCAACTTCAAAAAGTATAATCTGATGATTTATCACCGTTTACCGGGAGCAGATGTACATAATAATACACGCACACATACATAAGAAAATCTAAACGCCAACCGCGGACGTGTCTTTATGTTCCTCGTATGATTTTAGTAAAATACTGTACACGAATCACGAACTCGTCATACACTAGTAAGAACACAGAATATTATAAATTATTATACATACCTAGTGTTTGAGAACCGAGATAATATGCGGTTTTGTTTTTTTGTGGTAGAAAAAATAGATGTCCTTAATTTGTTTTAAGTTATGTATATTTTTATCAATTAAAAATTAAGCATAAAGAATCAAATTGGCAAAACGTTTATGCTCAAATAAATCGGCTATCGTACGCTACACCATGACATCGGTAGGTGAAGTAATGACGTGATGTGTACACTTGGATAACGATTCAAAATGGATGAAAATAATAGCAAATGAGGCATAAAGGTAACCTTTATAATGTTCATTGTTTAATCTGATTGTTATATAAGTAACTATTTAAGTATGATCAATTTTTATATAAAAAGAAAAAAAAATAACGTAAATTGTTTAAAAATCTTAAGATTATTATGTCATGACGTATTGAATCATTCGGGTCAATGAATAAACACATTTTATCAGAACCAATATATTTTTAGTTATTTTGTGAAATAATTCTATATTATAGTGCATTTTTTATACCGTAATACTATAAGTGCGAATTATTTTTCCGAATGACTAAATTTCTTGGTACTAGTGTATAATTGTATACTTATATTATTGTTAATTATATTATTGTGCAACAATATATTTTCCAAATATTGCAAAGTTCAATAATTTAAAAATAATAACATAATAATATACACCGAACATAATACCATGTAAAAAACAATAATTATTCATATTTATATACAAATTTTTAATTTTTTAAAAAAAATTTTCTATAAATATCGATAATAAATTATTTACTAGGTCAAAATTCTTGAAAATATAATACGAAATTCCACATAAGTTTTTCTTACAACTGCAAAAAAATATTTAAGATACATAGGTGAAAATGCTTTTATATGTATTTGAAATTAGACTTTTGACGACACTAGTCAAAATCGCAAAAATTTACAATGTATAACATTAGCGGTGCTCACTTATATACCTTTTTATTATTGCAATTAATAAACATAAAAAAAAAAATAACATATTTAATATTTTTATTCATAATTTTATATCCAGAAAAAAAAAATAAAATAAACATTTAGGTACAAAAAAAAAATTAATAATAATTTATACTCAGTCAGCTTTTAATTTAAGTTAAAGTGATACATTTCAAAACTACATGCACCAAAATGGTTAAACATTTGAACAATTCACAAAATGTGTAGTTCAATACCTCTAAAATTTTTTCAAAAACTTATATAACTATTACTATAAGGCTGTATACAATTTAATTACTACCTACACAAAAAAGTAAGTAGTTCAATTTTTTTAAAACAGGTATATTATCTGAAGATAGCAAAAAGCCAAAATTAGTTACTAGTGTTTTAATTACACTTATAATACTTATGATGTTTATTAAATTGATTTTTTAATTACTAACACAATCATGATTTTCTAACAATACAGGTAACAATAATATTAACACACATAATTTTAATTTTAATTGTTTACATTTAAATGTATCTGAATTAATTCGATAAATTTTACTAGATCACTAGCCTAACTTTAGTACAATAATTCAAAAAAAAATGTATATTATATTTTATTGTTATTTACAGTTAAATCTGTATAAGTTACACATTTTATCAATTCTCAGTTTAAAATTTTCAAAATAATTTAATATTTTAATAGTTATAACCTACAATTGTTACAGTTTTTCATACTTTAGTTATAAATAAAGGATTATTCGTATTTCGTAATTGTACGATCACCCAAAATAATCGACCGTAGTTATACAAAAAAAATTATCAATATGCATATGAAAATAATATGGGTATATTAAATAACAATAAACATTTCAGATACTTAAGTATTAGGTTTATGCAATATTATATGGTACATTATATACACACATATCTGTTTAAATCTTACAGATTAATTTAATAGAATTTAAGTCTCATGAAATTGTTGAATAATAAATTAAACTAATTATTCCGAAAACATTTAAAGTTTTAATACTTTAAGTTTTAGTCAATACTCATAGGAATAATTACAAACAACAAACCCTTTGCAACATAATATTAAATTATAACTGTATAGTATTATCAAAGTGAAAATGCAATAAATAATAAAGTCCTGAACTTGTAGTTATAACCTTATAATGTTTAGGTCAGATGACATTTGAAGTAAATAGGATTGTTTCCTATTTTAAGAATGAAAAAAAAAATTATAGAGCCACTATTAATATATTTTTTAAGTACAATTAAGGTATCCTCCCAGGTGATATTGAAATTATTTTTTATTTATTATGTAATAATCATAATCATTTTATTTTGTAAACTTTAAATTATTATTTAAGAATATTATTTCCAAAAACATAATTTTTATTTAAACGAATCTATATACGCTATATAATTTTATTATGGTGACCAGACGTTCTTTTTTCATATGATAGATCTCTTTTTTGATGCATTATTCTAGTGTCAAGTATATGAAATTGTACTCATTTTTTGAAAAAATTACTAGTTAATACATGGTAATTGTTTTATAGTTTAATTATTCATATTTTATAGTAAAACCTAATGACAAGATACAATAGTCGTCGTTTATTTTAATCACAGTTAATATTTTCAATAATTTATTGTTATCAAAAATTGTAAGTACAGGCTAAATGTCAATCATATGATCATATGAGTAAATTATGTAGGCTATTGTAATCAACACACTGCATAATGTTATCACTTATCAGCTTGAGGTTATAATATTAGCATTATGTTCGAATACATTTAATATACGATCAAAGTTTTTGTCTAAGTACTCATAATAAAGATAAAAATGTCTATATATTAGCTATGTTTTGTTTGAATACCATTAAGACAGTACTTTAATTACCTGTTGGCCAGTATCGCGTTTGTATAAAAATGAGTAAAAAAAGAAAAAGAATTTTGTATACCTACATACCTTAAATAATAATAAATAATAATAATACATTAATGTAGTAAAAATAGTTTGTGCTTGAAATTATTAAATATTACAATGCATAGCAAAATAAGTATTTGAATTTGATGGATTATGAAAAACCGACTCAAATGTTTGAATAATATTCAAATGCTTGCATATAATACGAACAAATCATTTAAATCGTCGACTCTCATTAATATCTTTCAGACAAATGTCGTTCTTGTGTTTCATTTAAGATTTAGTGGACGATATTTAATACATATCTGTCTAATACATAATAAATAATACATGGCTTGCAACATTTATAAATTTAAAGTTTTCGATCAGTACAAAGTAGGAGTTTAATGAAAAAAAAAATGAAATTTTAGGGCAGAATTACTTTTATTAAATTATTATTACTTGATTAAATTCAACTTGTTTTTCAGTCAATATTTAAATTTTGTAAAAGATACTTTTGTTTAAATTGAAAACAACTATAAATAAATAAATAGTTTTATAAAATAATATTACTAATTTGAGTTACTATTTGATAAATTAGATTAGAACAAAAATTTAAACTGTAAATTATAATTACGGTAGCATATCATATTTCCTATATTCATTTATCATATTTACTATTACAGTTCACGAAATAATTGTTTACTTTTATTAACTACCAAGGTTCCAAAACTCGTGTATTTGACAAGTATGCCGATAATCGTATATTTGGCAAGCAGGTGAGTAATTTAAAAACCCAAGTACTATTGTGACTGACATATTTGACAAATATATTAGTACTTGTACAATTATACAATAAGCCAAGTAAACTTTTCATACTGCTAATTAGCAAATATTGTTGGTGGGTAAATATTTTTAATATATGCTTAGTGTATACCTATTGTTTATAATATTGCAGTATTATATTACGTTATGGGCCATAGCTTCAAGTCGCACACACGGTTGTTGGTAGAGAGATAAGAGGTTAATATATCTAACTAACACCGAAATGTTTTCATCATTAAAATGGATTTCTACAAAACTCCCATTAACTCTAATATCAGTAAGTAATGTGTAATATCAGGAAAATTATAATTAGCACAACCTTCTCTTATGTCCCTTTACTGGTATATTTGTAAGTCTATCAGTATATCAAGAAATGATAAGCCAATATTCCACGTGAATCAAAAATAACAATAAAATATTTTATAGACTATTGCATTATTTCAATTTTTTTTAAAGAAAATCCAAAATTCCTCAAGTAACTGTTATTCACCAATATTGACAAAAATATGTATGTATTTATAAAACAATGTTAAACGAAATTTACTATTTTTTCCGAAAAATAGTTAGTAACTTTATAGTTAATTGCATAGTTACCTAAAATAGCATTCATATTTATTTACACATAATTTATGCAATATACAAGTAAAAAGTAATATAGTTACTGATGCTTAATATTAACTTAATTTAAGCAATCCATATTTTTAAAATACCAAGAAATTTCAAGACAGTGGCCTACTTGAATTGGCTATACACAACGTAACAAGATCATGATTTTATAATAATTAAAATATTAAATATACCGTAAAATGGACTCATGACAGCGGTGTTCCTAAATAGCCTATCTATATCGCCGTTCCATTGGAACCGTATGATAGTTATAATAGTAGGTATGTCGAAATAGTAACAAATTTCTGATATTAGTTCAACTAATACAAATAATATTATTTTTCATAATATTATAAAAATTTTAAGTTAATGATCAAAATGAAGTAAAAAACTATTAAAATAAATAATATATTATTGTATAGATAAAGTAAATACTGAGAAAATATTTAGTAAAAAAAATCAGGTGTATAATAATAAAATATCAAATATCAAGGTAGTTATCCTAATGTCATTTTTCTACCTCAATGTTTTAGTTATATGTTTGTAAATTTATATGTATCTATAGTAACTTTAAAGTTCTATAACATCAATTGAAACACCATAAAATATTAACTATGAATAATAAAATAATAATAGGTTGGTGGATACATTAACAAAACGAATAAATTATTAAACAATATGTTTGAAGAGTAACCAAATTCAATTTATACACAATAATTAAATAAAAAATACTGTTTTGTTTACAATCAATTCGATAAAATATAAAAAGTCAATGAAACTTTTTCAATATTCTGCAAATATTTAAAACAGTTTTATGCATTTACTTTTTAAAGAGAAGTACGTAAGTAATAGGTAAAAACGTCATTTTTAACAAAATATTAAATAACTATATTATTCAAAGTATTTTTGAATTTTGGTTTAATTTAAAACTTTCTAAATTAAAACAAATAAACTTGCACAGTTAACTGTCTGTTAGTTTTAATATCAGTACGTGATTAGTTTACTTTTTTTATTACGAAATAGTCATACAAATAGTATTTTTTTAACATACTTATTGAAACAATAGTTGATGAAAATAAAAAAAATATATTAATATTGATGTTTCTATATTAAAATATGCTTAATTAATTTAAGATGATATTATGATTCTTTATTATCGTGGGCATTTATATATTTATAATAACGTTGATTAAAATATATCTTCATGCCTGAGGAGCTCATAAACTATTTTTCAGCCTCACCGTTACACATTTATCATTTCGATTAAATAATTTCTAACCGTTGCATTATTGTTTTCTGTCACGAAAATGTGTTATTGAATATTATTTTTTGGGTTAAATTTGAAAAACAAAGATAAACCCGTCTTAGTCCTTAGATACTAGTCAATATCTAAGTTGATAAACCTAATGGAACGTCTTATTTATTTTATAGAATACCGGATATAATCCTTAATTAGTCAAACCCATCAGCTTTTATAACAGATTGTAGAGATTTGGACATTTAGTTATAGTGGTTCATAGATTACGAGAACTCCAGAATTTTAGATTAGCTTTGTTGAAGATGTCTACTTAACCTAGCCCGGCATTCATTTTGAGTGCTTTTTGTTTAATTAAACAAAAGATAATAAAAATATAAAGTAGTCAATACATATTCAGTGTTTTTTTAACTCTGTATAATACATAACTAACATAAATGATTATCATCTAAAATAGTATTATAGATGAATACTCAAAAAAAAATAGTATAATCATATTAAACTATTATTCTATAAATACCTCAATTTGCTATTATGGTTATTAGGATTATCCGTATAATACGAATGGAACACGTCATAACGCTCATTTTTTAATATTGTTATTTTGTGCGGCTATTTGTTACTATTAGGTATTATATAAATAAATATTGTAATAACTTTATCACCATATCCATTTTTATGATAATAATTATGACTGTTTTAAGAAAACTTATTAATTTTTACCAATTATAGTAGGCTATGTTTTAAAATTAAGATATCAAAACTGAACGGTTATGTTCAATAATTAATTATTGTATATTATATCTATTACAATCAATACCTCAACTTTATATCGATAAATATATCTATGATGTTATAAAAACCATTATCAGATATTTTTCAACCTTCTACAAATTCAATAACTTGTGTCTATCTGTGGACTATATACTTTCAATCGCCAGTTATTAAAAATTGACTGTCTCACTAATCTTAGATGAATCGCTAACTGCTCTTTACTAGCTTATCTTTTTTTTTTTATTCAATTGACCCAACCTCCCTGTTGACTCAGGCCAATTTCATAGTCCTTAATCGATTGGCCAAATACAATTCCCCATTGTATTTCTTTTTTTCTTCTGCCAACTTTTTAAACCACTCTCTTACTATTTCTCGATTAATGAGAACCCATATCTTTTCACTTATAGAATCACACAATTTATTTTTTTTTATTAAAGTTTTTGTATTGTTAAATTGAAATCGTTTGATAACTCTACTTTATTTTATTGTAAATTTGTTATTATATATATATATATATAATAGTGTATTGTTTTTGAGCACAGATCTGTATAAACTAAATAAATATAAATTTATATAATATAGTACA
This sequence comes from Aphis gossypii, assembly GCF_020184175.1. Taxonomy (NCBI): domain Eukaryota; kingdom Metazoa; phylum Arthropoda; class Insecta; order Hemiptera; family Aphididae; genus Aphis; species Aphis gossypii. The sequence goes on from NC_065533.1 coordinate 28,973,175, forward strand.
AGAATATAAAATTAAAAGAAAAAAGGAGATCAGTCTCATAAGTATAAATCCCTCCAAATTTTTTCAAAATACTCAACATTTTACTACAAGTCTTTACAAAAAAATGGCAAAATAAATAAAAGTACTATTTTAGAAGTTATAATTGGTTATTAATATTTCATTATAATATGATAGGAAACTAATACCGATAAATTATATTCTATTCACATGACACTCTCAAAACAGTTACCTAGATACTGATTTAATTTTAATTTTCTAGGTCTATGTATGTACTACATTACCATGTTTGTTAATTTTGTTTTGAAATACCTTATGATAAACATTAAAATAGTAGTTAGATGATAAATATTTAAAATAATATGTATAAACTATAAATTTAATTTTAGTTTTTTATAGAACTTATAACTAAAATATTAATTTATTTGGTTTAATTATAATATAATTTATTATAAATTTAATATAAATTAAGCAAATAAATTTAACATCATTAATGATCTGAAAAAATAATATTTTGAAATTATTGTAAAATTATGGACATCCAAACAAATTATTCTTCAACTATTGTAATAAATTTTTTTTTTTTAAGAGATAAATGAAAATATAAAATGATTATAAATAAACTAATGATGCCCATTTAAAGATCTATTGTACAAAAATTAGCACAAATAAAACCATATTTTCATCATTTAAAAAAAATAACAGAACATTTAATAGAATTCGGATAGTCAGATAGTAAATTTATGAATAACATTTTATTTAAAGGTCAAGTTTTAATACTCAAATATACAAACTCTAGATATTTAAAAAAATATATCGTCAAAAGTCTTAATCTCCTGTAATATTAACTAAAAATGTATAATATATTTAAATTATTTTAGTTAGAAAATATTTGGTTTAAAATATATCATAAATTACAAATCACATGACAATAAAAATCTAAAAAAACTAACTAAAAATGTCAAATGTTAAAATAGTATGCACTATTAGTCAACATTTTAAGCTTTATTTTATGAATTTAAATTAGTTTACAAATAGATAAATTGTTAATTCTTCGAATCAATTAGAATATTCTTTTTCAAATAAAATACCTAACCAAAATCAGTTTTGTTTAAAACATAAATATCATTATTTTTCTAAACAGTCTAACTATATTTATCAAGATAAATAAAAAAGAAAAAAACAATTTAAAACTATCGACCAGATAAAATATCTAATCAACATAAATAGGTACATAAAAATTAATTCTACTTAAAACAAAAATTAAAATTAAAAATTCAGCACAAATTAATAAATCATTCAATTAAATAAATTCAAATAATATAAAACAAAAAAAAAAATAAAAATGATAAATGCTCATTCGATTCTTAAATTGGTAATATTGAATTAATAATAAAGTTAACTTATAAAATTAAGCTCCATAATACAATTTTCTACTAGGCTTACTAACTCAGCAATTAATAAAACTATTCCTATTCGTAGTATTCTTTTTGAACTAAATTTTTCAACGGTTTTCTTTCCTAATTAAATGCAATTTTAAGTATTTTTTTTTTTTGTATTTGCAGGTTTTCAGACATAATTAAATCATTTAAATTTGAAATTTGAAACCCGAATTTTTAGTTGCTTTTGAATTTTAAATGTTTACTTAATATTTGTTATTACTCAAAATTTATAAATTGCAGATACTTGAAAATTTTACCAGTTATTAAGATTAGCATTTTCTTTACATGATTTAATTAAAAATATTTTGTTTATTTTAATGCAATTTATAGGCATTTGAAGTATTTGTTTTTGTTTATTTTTTTTTTTTATAAATATCGATAAAATTTCTTTGGCCGAGTCAACATACTTAAAAATTCAATACAAAGTTTCTCATAAATTAGACTTATTGTGATTCAAACATTTTAAGAATACATAGGCACAGATTTTTTTTATTAGTTCAAATATTGACAAAAATTCGTCAAAATCATGAATATTTACAAATTATTTTGTGGGCATAATTCTTAAAAATCTTTGTAAAAGTAACTAAGAATTGACAATTTACTACCATAATTTTGACTAAGAGTAATTAATAATTATAAAATTTTTTAAATTTTGGTGTATTCAAGCCATTAAAACATAAACCACCTTTTATACCAACCATTATAAATTATATCCAAGGCTGACAAATCACCTCCGTTTAGAATCATTTTTCGTATACTCGTATAATAATACCTATCATTGGATTCAAATGTAATACATCAATCATAGTGCCACTATACAACAGACTGTTACTCACTTGACAACTCTTTTTTTAAAATTATTTGTTAGTTAAACTAATTAAAAAGTTATAAACATTTAACTAAGAATTATTATTTGTTTTATATTCTTTATCCAGTCATAGTTTCTGTAGTAGAAAAATATATACCTACTAAAATAAAAGAATATTTAAATGTCAATCATATGCAATTGAGTAGGTATATATTATATATTATATTTCCAGTTAGTACTAAGTGTTTCCACGAAAAAACTTATAAGAAAAATATCAGAAAACTGGAACTGTCATACACATACTCAACATTACCTCCATCAACATATTATTATATAATATCTGCGTAAGTATATATAATATATACGTATATACAAAATGCATATCTACCACATCTTTGACACTTTTTTTTTTATTTTGATACAGCCATCTATATACTTGCGAATATAGAATTTATATTATTAAATAGGTAGTTAGAACTAAGAACCTATATTGATTTTACTTCAAATTGCAAAGAATTTATGAAATAATTGTGTAACTTTAATTCACATCGTATGCAGTAACAAATACATTGTAAAAGTGGATACGAGGAGAGGAACGATATCTCAATCTCCATTTTGGGCTGAAACCTTTTTTTATATAATTTTAATATACAATAGTTGTTTATATGGCTACAAATTATTATCAGCTAGACATATTTTCTGCCAATCGAATTCATATAATACAAAACCCTCATAAATATAATATATTACCTACTGATATACTATAATACAATTATTGTTTAAACCCCCATCCTTTTTAACAGCGTATAAATCTGATACTGATATACAAGTATATCAGTAGACATAAATCATATTACAAATAAAACTACACAATACTATAAACATATAACGGGCGTAGAACCAAAAACATTGTTTTACTATAATATTACGTTACTTACATATTAATATATTAATTCCATTTTTATTATTCTTTGTTAAAAAAAATATAATTTGTAAACTCATTATTAATTATCATTTTTTATTTTTTATATAAGTTTCTAATGTAAATATAGCTAATGAAATCAAAATGATAACTTTCAATAAGGAAATACTTTACAATACCTACATATTTTCAAGTAGATATATAATCTTTATTCCACATTTTACAGTTCAATGTAAAATTAACTACACATACCAAAAGATTCTATCTTTAAAATATAAATTTAAATAATAAAATTATAAAATTTTACATGCATTTAATCATGTTTATTTTTAAAATGAATTAGAAAATTTATCCGAAAAAAATGTTGTTTTATTCTTTATTATTATAGCATTTAATGATAAACTAAATAATAAAATATTTTAATTAAATTAATATCATGAAAAATAATTTACCACATTATATAATTTTAAAAACATTTACTTAATTTGTTTTCAATAGTGATGTATAATAACTATAAACAACAAAGATTGCAAAATAAGATACCTATATTTTAAAATTACCAACAAATTAATAAAACCAACAAAATTACTCAATAATGCTAAAAAAAAAAAATGCAAAATAAAAGTTCCAACTTTAAAGCACCTGTTACATGAAATGAATTATTTACACGGAAAGCATTGTCTAAGATCAACAAAAAAAAGATGCACTTTGCATTGAAATCCGGTCCCTAATAATAACATTATAAGATATTTTATTAACAAGGTTACAAATAAACAATCACATTATAATACAAGAATTATCACAGGAATTCACCTACTTATATGTACCAAAATACTCTGTTATGGAATATACACAATATAATAGAGGTGACCAACGTTCACGAGTCGCGTTGATAAATGCATTATATAGTATAAAATGTACGAAAATAATATTTATATTGATTTAGTCACCGATCTATGGTACTCACTCGGAGCGAATTATATGATCAGATATTAATTATACAATATTATAATAAATTGTAAAAATAATCAATTACCTAAACGTATGCATCTTCAACCAATAAAAAAAAAAATCTTACAGTTAAACAATTATCAAGATATTTTATTTGTTAAATGTGATTTAATATAATACTTAATGAAATTATTTTGGTAGGGTAATGTTTTTTTTTCTTGTTTAACAACAAAACTTATTTTTTTAAACACAGTTCAGTAAATTCTATACTTGATATCTATCGGTAGTTTTTCCTTTAGTGAAAACATAAAACCGTAAAATAACATGTTTATAGTTCATAACGTTTCAAAAAAATGTTTGAATCCCAAACATCACTTCGTGAACTTTTCGTAGATTTCCTATAGGAAATTTATCCAATCATAAAAGTAGCCACATACATAACTAACTTCAAAAATAAAAACTTACGCTATACATTGTAAACCAATAGTTACATATCTTCTTTTGGTTAAAATCCATTACCGTAAAAATGCAAATCGTTATAATAATATTTTATTATTTTATAGTAGGCAACACTGTTGACATTTCATCGGTTTAACCTAACCTACCTATCTAATTTTGTCTCGGGTACAAAATGGACGCAGATCACACGATGTTAAAAATAATACTGAATCTGTGTTCGATTTTTACTTTGTACGAGTATCATATTCAATCGACCTTAAGAACGCCCGTACTGATTTTAGATAAAACCAAATGAATTCTAATTTCACTCACCAATTCTCCAATAAAAGTTCACCTTTTCTTGTTTTTGTACGCTTTAAAAAATATCTGACTAGGTATGCGAAGTGTGTGTTTTTTTCTGTGTTATATTAAGTATTACAATATATTATTTTCTTTTCTCGGACATCTCATGGAAGTGAATAAACATGTGAAATATTACAAATGATTTATTTAACACTTCAGAATTACAAAATATCTTGACATTTCACGTAATTGGAATGAAACAAAGTCCCTGTCAAGTAAAAACTACGACAAAGGGACCGTCGTTTTTGTGCGGATGTATAAACGTTACATTAATTACGAAAGTGGAATGCCTGAAGATATCATTGAAAACGAGAGTGCGAGGCCCATTATTTCGAAATACAAGTAGTGGAGTTTTGCGAGCTAAACCTTGCTCAGCGAGTAACAAAAGAAAATTATTTAGATCATTGTATAGCGCACGGATTACCACAGTTATACCAATTTAATTAATAACAAGTTTGAAAGACAATAGGCATTACTTTGTGATAGTGGTCGTTATACATACTGCGAGTTAATATACGAGCTATCTCTCGACAACATACGAAATGTACATCTTTAATAGTTGATCGTTTTGAAAGTTTACGTTTTGTGTGTTATTCGATTTTTTTCAGTCTTGATTTCACTGCAATGTGAGTAAATGTTTCAACTGAATACGAAAGACTTCGAAGGAAACGGTACCGACAATAAATGGTTAATCCAAATCATATTTTGAAAATCTTTATCATCGCAAAAGTTTAGTCCTAGATGTGTGGTACGAAATTCAACCAAGGATTTACGCAAGTTATTGTAAAACAAATCAAATGGATTTCTTGAAAACAGTGTTCAATAATTCATGTTTGCCGTAAATGTACCGAAAATGGTCCACAATGTAGGCACGTATAAACTCTATCACAGTAGAAACTACCGTAGTTTCAAAAATCTAAATTGGCTGCTTCTTAATAAATCAGTTTCATTTATCATTTACATTTTAAATCATTAGCAAAAAATCATTAAAATATACAACATTAAAAGTATAACTTTGCTTTTGATATACCAAGATTAAATTATAATAACATAAAGTAATCAAACTAATTGAAAAAGTAACTAGCAATATAATATGATTTAAACGATATACTTATATTATTATTATGTATCTAATGGTCTCATTTCAAGTAAAATATGGAGTATATAACTGAGATTAATCGCATTGGTGTGTCAGACTGATTCTTGGATTCCGTCAATATAACATTCATCCTTGGTAACGTGTCACATAAAAGCGTATACTTAAGAGAGCGGATTCCATTATCTCATTAGCTAATGGTTTAATTTTTAAAACGTTCCACCAAGAGTAGATTTATATTTGTCATACTCCCGATAAACACAAAATCGATAACCAAAAGCAATAGCAATCGTTGGTATTAGTTTTTTTTTTTGTTCTTAATCGAATAAGAATTATGGTGATGATTTCCTATTTGACGTTCAGCGAATTTACCGAGTTCCGCATGCCATTCTCATAACGGCGTGAATGCGAAATGCGATGCCAAGTATTTTTAATACCACATGGTCCGATATAAATATTATTCATGAGGGCATAGGTGCATTTAATTCCGTGGGTTTTTGTGAAAAATTATTGGATTACCTACCTACGTATTATTTAATGACTATTATATTTATAATTGTACTATTATTGTCATTGATTTTATGACAAGTAACTCGGGCCATAACCTACTCATAATTATTAAAAAGATTGACATCAGATACTCCAAATACTTTGTCACTATTTTCCTGAGCATTTATTATGCAATTTAAATTGTTTACTTAAATATGTTTTACGAGTGTTGACAAAATATATTATTACAACAGTACATTAATGATCATTGTAAGACTCGGACGTTCAAACGTTGATAACTTTTGTTTTGTTTTAGATTGTCCAAAACAATGATTTACAAGTATTTCAAAAACGAGTCTAAATAATAAATTTTTATTTTGTATTTTCCTATATTTTAACATAATTTTTGTAACATTTAATCATTTTTAAAAAGTTTTATACTAATTGAGAAAATAAATGAGTTTGATATTTTATCATTGTTATATTTACATTTTAAAACCAGTTATAGAGTTCAAATTTCTATCAAATTATTTTGAAGTTTAATCATAAATTGTATAGTTATGTTTTCAATTTTTATTTATTAATATACAAAATAAATAATTATAATAAATAATTTAATTAATTTTAACAACTATAAGGATATTAGGTTATTAACTACATTTTAAGAGAAATATATTTTAAGTCAATTATTTAGTTTTTAAGGTATCGTCCGTACAAAAATCATTAATGTTATTAATCATTGATTACCATTGTTTACTACTAATATTCACTACTACATAAAAAACTATTTTCGGGCGTCATTTCCTATGACATTTTAAATAATAGTTAGTGACAAATGGACTTTACGATAATTTTTCTTACTCATCAATCACAAAACTTACTTGTCGTTTTTAGTTGTCTTTAATACACATCACTGTAACAAAATGAACTGACATGCCTATTTTTATTTTATTTAAAACTTCAAAAAAAGATTATACTTAATCCTTTGGGCCAGAGTTGTAATTTACTGCATGCAAAGGTGTACATTTGAATTCCATAGAACCCCTTTATATGTTAAATATTTGTTATTTATATTGAAAGGCATTTTTGTATTAAAAATAATAACTTGTTGACGATTTAAGATATTTTTAATTCACAACTTAGGCAAAGTGTTTTTTAATTTTTGTGTGTATGTAGATTGTAGGTACAAGTTTTATAGTGAATAAAATGTTTTGATCTAGTTAATTTAACTCCAAGTATGGTTTCTGATGAAAATTTAATTTAGATCGTACTTTTTAAGAATATAAAAATATTAGTGCTTTTCAACATCATGACGAAAAAAATAATTATTATCAAAAAATTAAATGTATACGGTACCATTTTTTCAACATGATTAATATTGTTATAATTTTGATTAAAAAATGAATAATTTTAAAGACTTAAATTTTCACTATTATATTATATTATGTATATTATATACATTTCGAAATGTCTCCTTTTTTTAATTTATGTTTTATTTGTGTAGGTACCCAAAAAATATATGTGGTTAAGAATAACGAAAATTAAAAAAAAAACGACTATCTTACTCTGTTCTCCTTTTTGAAACTATTACTCATCATTTGGATTAGATATTAGCAAGTACCCCTCTCCTCCACAAAAAATTAAGTAAAAAAAAAACCAAAAAAAGAAATGATAATTTTTAATTTATTAATTACTTATCAGTTGTTGGCAATCACCAAAACTGTACATATTAACATAAGTTATATTATTACAGTATTGCAATCTTAGTACAGTGACTGATACAGAGTCAATAATAATAATTTATAGTACAAAAAATAAACTGTCTTGTTTTTACCACTAGTAATTTATTAGCAAAACAAAATTGAATAAATGAAGTATAATATTAAATAATAATTGTTATAATATTATTTTTCTTGGAAGTATCCAATTTCGTCATAATAAATTTAAATTTGAATTAGCTATATAATTATTTGAATTTTTAGATTTTTTATTTGTTCGTAAGAACAACTTTTGTGTATTTAAGACTTAATATCTATAAAATTGAAAATTTCTAACTACAAAATTGTTTGTAAATCTTAGCGATTTTGACAAAATTTGAACTTCAAACTATTATAAAAATAGTTTTGCCTGTAAATTTTTATTATTTTGTATTGCTATAAAAACAAGTCATATTACATTTTTTACTCGCAGTTCATAAATGCGTCATAAGTACCAATCTTAAAATCTAAAATGTGTGAATGTGATGCTAAAAACCTATTTATGAATGCATTTTGATATCAAACAAATCCTTAACTGTTCAATCACTGGTCTGTTCATCCTATTTAAGTACTCGAATATTAACAACCAATATGAAATCAACTAATGAATTTCATTTTTGATTGTTAGGTAGCTAATTTAAAAAATTGACTTATAATCATTTTGTGTATAATGCATAGCTCTCGAGCTTTTATATTTGGATAAAAATAATATATAAATGCTATATTATTTAATAATAGTTTTTAAATCTTACAGAACGTCTACCTACTTTGCGAATAGCTTTAATTATAGGTAATATGGTTGGCTATTGATTAATTTTTTGCATTCCATGCAAATGTCTTAAACAAAATCCGTGCTTAAGACAATAATGATACATTACATATTATACATTGTCGACATAAAATACTACTTTCCTGTTTACACAAGTCAAACACCGATCAAAATTAACTTAAGTGTTATAACGATGTTTATTAGGAAATATATTGTGTTAAATATTAGTATATTAGATCACTGAATAACTTTGTACAAAATTATAATGGTGTGTAAGCAGTTATTTCAAATTCAAAACTATTTATTATGTTATCATCAATTTTATTAAATAAATAACAAGCCTAATTTACGAACTGTACCGTACATAAATTATTGTGTGAACAAACAGAGGGCTAAAGAGAGTGTACAAATCTTACCTTAGGTATTTTCTTTTTCCGTTCTATCAATAATTGCAATTTGAAAAGTTATAAAATTATGAATTGTGATAAGTTTTTTCTCATTATAGAGATAGCAGCTTAAAAAATTGATCTGCAAGATCTGCGAGGACGTGATTATTTCATCGGCTGTATTTTATTCTCTAGATAAATATATATCGAAAAATTACAAACTTTTTTAAAATTATTTTTAAACATTTTATTTACAATCTATACAACACAAAATTAGTACAATAAATAAATCTGATATAAGGTTATTAACAGAAGCCTTCTGTCAGAAGGTAGCATGCATTCAGCATTACCACACGACCAGGTTAGTAAACTTAAGATTGATATTTCTCTTCCAACGAAATTTATATTTTTACTAACAAAAAAAAAAAATTGTAATAAAATGTTTGTTTATTACATAAAAAAATGTTTGATAACTTTTTTGCTCATACATAAAATAATAACAATATTTTATATATGTACATTGAACTGGTTATTAAATAAAACTCATATATTTTTAATACTATTTAGTGTTGCACATTTATTCTCTAAATTTATTTTATTTTATTCATAATTTGTCATTTATACCACATTCATTATTGTAAAAGAGTTATTTAAATTCTAAATAAATAAAATATTGCAATTTATATATATATATGTGTGTGTGTGTGTGTGTGTGTGTGTGTGTGTGTGTGTGTGTGTGTGTGTGTGTGTGTGTGTGTGTGTGTGTGTGTGTGTGTGTGTGTGTGTGTGTGTGTGTGTGTGTGTGTGTGTATATATATATAAGTCCCATTATATTCAAAAATATTGAATACCACATTTAATATGTATTAAACATTATAAAGTATTTACAATATTTAACATTCATTCTTTTAAATTAGTTTCCTTTTCGACCATAAATTCTATAGAGGATTGCTTAAATTTATTTTTTAATTATATTTTGCATCAATCAATGGATTTGTGGATTTTGGGGAGTAATAGAGTGTTTCAAAAGTTCTATGTTAGAACTTTTATGTATAGCAAATCTAAAAAAAGGGAAGGTTATAACTCAAGTTTGATTTCATATTTAAAAAATAATTTTTACTATTTCTTTTTTGAAACTAATATTTCGAATAATAATTTTATACTAATTCAAAACTAAATCCTATTTTTAATAATTTCATATTGAGTGTACACACTACATAATTATTATATCATGAAACTATACGAATGTTATATTATTATTGTTCTAAATAATTTTCTTAAAATATTTTTACACTTTTGTTATTAGTTTTTAATAGTTAGTTATTTTTATCTCTTGTCATTTTTCTAGCAAAAGAGTTCAATAAAAGTTTCAAGAATCTAACGATTGGAAATTTCATCTAGTTAGAACTTTAAAAAAGTTATTTTTTTATTTCCTCATTACAGTTTCATAAAACGTAACAAAAAACTACCATAAGGGTCGAAAGAATACAAAGGGTTTTTATAGACATTTTTAAATAACCAAATGTTGCTTTTTTAGCTGCAGTTTAAAAGTAATAAAAGTTTGAATTATAAATTACATTGTAACTGATTGACGCTAAAGGTATATGAATAAATCAATAAAAAAAGGATATGAATTCCCACGTCAAAACTTATACGAAATTACTTCTACTATTTTTAATATTCAAATTAGATACTATTTAATACAAATGAAATCAGAAAATTTTAACCAGTGACACCCGAGGGAAGAAGCAAAGAATACATTTGCCCAACTCAAAAATTAATTTTATTTTTATTAACTTGAAGTCTTAAAAAGTTTTGGTTCCTTGTTTATAATCTCTATGTCAAGCAATGAACCAAAATACCTAAAAACTCTGTACAAAACTTGCATATCTTCTTATAAATTGTTTAAAATGTATTAATTTTTGCAGTTAATTATCATCAATATGTTCAAAAATTAAAATATATACTTTATAATATATTGTATAATATACAATCATTTCTATAAATTCCGTTAAATCATGGATTCATGAATAATGATGCCACCAAAATTGTTTGCAAGTACAACAATTTTAAGTTAGTTTTTCTATACAAGATTTTAATTTTAAAAATGTATAAAACAAAATAATTATGAGTTTTATTTTGAGCTTAATTATATTATATATATTGTATAAACTAATGATAATAATATTAAAATAATAAAATACGTAACATATTAAAAATAACTAATTTAATTTACCTAATAATTTAAAAAGTACCTATGAAGATAAAGATTTTTTTATGAAGGAAATAAAAAAAATTATCAATAATTAACTGTAAAATAAATTCTTGGTTTACATTTAAGTCAGTACTTAGTGACGATCTTATATAATCCTAACTTTAATTAATTAAAAACTAAAAAGTGACGTATATTCAATTAATAGTTAAAAAAATATTTTCAATGTTCCATTTTTCATTTATTGGAACTTTTAAAAACATATTTTTAAGTTATAATTAAAATACGTTTGTATTATTATATTGATTATTGAAGTATAATAAGTATAATGATTTTAATTAATACGGAAGGGAGGTGGGCAAATCCTTCGTGATATATAAAATATTTTGAATCTACAGAGCTAATCCTTTGAATTCAATGGACATAATTAAATTTAATAATAATAAACTCTAAGAATCATAAGTCATCATTTTTTATAATAATTTCTTAATTATACATTAAGAGTTTTAGATTACAAGATTGATACATTAATACAGAGTTTCTTATAAAAATATTTGAAATCTGTAATCATCAATCCTGGAAGCACAGAATCATTTTTATTTTTAATGCGATAATTCATTACAAAACGGAATATTTTATGTTAATAAATATATTTTAAAAATTGTATTTTTAATTCAAACCATGTTAAACTTGATTATGTTATTAAAGTTATACCCAGAAATGATACATTGTCTACTCAATAATTAACTTTAAATTTGATATCCTTTAAAAAAAAAAAATAATAATAATATTAAATTAATCATGAACAAAAACAATTTTATCATGAATTTATATTTATATGATTTTATGAATATAACACACTACATAAAAATAATAACGGGTATAAAGTCAGATATACTTTGACACGTTTTATAAAGACATAAAATAAACAAAATTGAATGTAAAATAAATAGGCGGAAAAAATGTCAACCTAAAAATAAGAGACAAAAATATATTAAATTATACTCAAATAGGTCATAAGACTTGATGTATAGCTTATTGTATGGCTACTTTATATCAAAAATTCAGTCACCATAACCAGTATAATGTAGCGTATATGATGAGTACTTACTTACGTTCTGTAAAACGTAACTTGAAGTTCAAAACATTTTCAACGATTTCTAGGAATATGAAAGAAATGTGTAATAAAAATATTATAGAACTTTAAATGATAAAATAAAAAATATTTTTATTATAATTTAATTTTAGAATTATTTGAATTATTTTTTCTCAGATTATCATCTTCTAAGTATTATTAACTATAGTCAATGGTCAAGTTCAAGTTAGGTACATAATAAAAATAAATACTGGTTTTATCAAAAAAATAATTTATTTATAATGTAAGCTACGAGTTACACGTTAAAACAATGAAATTATGACCTCATTGTTTTACTAAATATATTATTATGATTTATAAGCTCATAACTTACGAGTACCTATACTCAATACCTACTCATAATACTTATTTATAATCGTTATTTACTATAAAACATGTATACATATAAACATTATTGTACTATCTTTAATGTTTATAATTATTATAAGTATTGTATAGATAGTAAAGTATATTCAATTATTCTGAAATAGAGAACTCAAGTTAAAATAAATTTATCCGTGATCAATTTCGTAGTATCTAACTATTTGTTTGTTTATTTTTTTTTTCTGAGCTTATTGGAACAAAGTTTGTTCAAACGTGCAACCCACAGAGTTTCACATTTTTCTTTCTTATTTTTTTTTTTTTTTTTTTTTACTTAATGGAACGTAAATGTAAAGCTGTATGGAACAAAATTTGTCATGGATGTTATTTCAACGGTGAGGTTGATGATACTCATAAGTCATACAGTTGTGTTTACCGATGCTCTTTCAAATTGAGAACTGAATAATGCAATGGTTCAGATTCATCATCATTCGCTTCTGGGCTGAGCGTTTTTTTATTTGCAATAAAAACTATCGAAATAATACAATTGGAAATTATTCTGGACATTTTTCAACAGCTGATTCACTTATAGAATATATTTACAAAAAACATATGACATGAGTAAAATAGCACACTTATCTGTCATTCTAAACTACATTTTATAAAATTAGAATAATTTTTTCGAAAAAAATTGTATGATCTGCATAATTTTAAATATTACCTCCACAATCAAGTGAATTAAGTTAGGTATTGATTTTGTAGGAAAGGAGTCATGTTCTGTGTATTATAATTGAATTATTTTTAAAAGCATTTTTCTAAATTGAAATTGTAAAATTGTTGAACGAGGTGAAATATTCAATTCTATGACTTTGTCTTCAATTTCTAATTTCAATAAACAAATGCAGAGAATCTAATACCTATATATAATTATAAATTATAATACATATATAACAATTTGTTGAAAATTAGTAAACTGCTAATCCTTTAGTATACTAAATAAAATGATAGTTAGTCTTAATATTTTCTTACTGTAAGTAGTAAAATTTGCCTAAAATTAGTTTTAATGAGTACTAATTTAAATATATTAATTATATCTAATACAATTTTATTTTTTGAGTGGAGCTATAAATTTATGGATTTCAGAATATGAGCTTTTTCTATTTGTCATATATATGACCTTTTGGGGAGTGATTTTCAAAAATTGGGATGGTTTCTGGCAACAATTTAGAACTATTTGATACTTTGGGTAAACATCAATAAATTTTCAGTACCTATTTTATAATCAAAAAAATAAAATAAAATAAAAAATGAAAAATGTTATGCAAATCCAATTTTTGACAAAATATATTTTGTTTTTCTTTTAAGCATTAAAAGTTAGGTAAAAACCTCAAAAATGTACAAATTATTTTATAATTAAAAAAAAAAGTTCATAAAAATGTTTATTTTTATATCTAAGTTTTAAAAATGTAATAAAATATTTTTTATCAGTAGTTTATATTGTATCCATAAAATCAAAAAATATATGAAGACAATAATTTTCATAAACATTTTACATTTATTTTAAGGTATTATCTATTTATACCATGACCTATTTTTACTGTTTTACAGTTTTTATAAAAATAAGTTATTATGATTTTAAGTTATATAAAATCATATTATAGTATGATAAAAATATATGTTATTTTAATAATGAAATACTAATAATATAATAAAAAATGCGATATTTTCGGAAAAAATTTTATCAATCTACAATAATATTAAAAGTAAATAAATGATAATAGCTATAGATATCAAAAAATGTATCATGAAATATACTTAGAAATATAGAACTGACAAACTGTCTCCACTCAAAATTGTTTTTTGTGTACAATGATATTATATCATTTAATTCAAGTTTAACACAACCATAATAGTGACCCAATCAACACCCAATTTACAGCAAAGCGGTACCCGTTTGCCTACCTTTTTTAAATCGCATTGCATATTTATAAAACAAATTAACATTATTACGGATTCCTTAAATTTTGCATAATCAAGTTCACAATACTTGTTCACGTTATCTTATAAATCTTACTTTTATAAGTATTAAAGCTAGAATATGTAAATTTCTTAAAAGGCATATTTTTATCAATTATATGACTTCAATACATATCCATATGGCACTAATTTCAAATAACCCTTATAATAATAAATCAAAACCCAAATTTAATGCGTACGATGTATTCGTATATTAGCGTTGACTATTAACTTATACATACCTACCCAGTACTCTTATAATCAATTTTATTAACTAGAAATATTTAAATTAAGTTTATTGCTATGTATATATATATATATATATATATATATATATATATATAATAAAACTTAATGTTTTTAAATATTTTATGTAACATTAATTTTATTTGTTTCGTGCTACAGTTAAATTGGCTGATAAATCTTTTAAAATTAATCGTAGTATTCGTAACATAAATTAACATTAACTTTTAATAAATGACAAAGTAAATTTAATCTTATCGATAGCTGTGTCATATAGCGTTATCACTTAATGCGGATATTTGTTAAAGTTATTATCCTCTTATCCACATATTATGTCACAATAATATGACAATATAATGTATCATATAATTTATACATGCACACGTATTTCAACTCATATATCCATGTTTATATAATATTAATATAATATATTATATTAATAATATAGACTACGCATATCTCACACCCAGTCATTAGATTCTTTAGTGGCTTAGTGTCAACATTGTAAGAAAGTGATGGCCAATACCCTCGTATATGGTAGAGATAAAGTGTGTGATATCTTTTTCTGAAATTGTTATTAATTTTCTCTCATCATCGCAATTTGTATGTTTATTTATATATCTACTAAGTTGTATAGGTTTTTATATGCTATATTTGTAAAATGATCTATCTCTCGGCTATCAGTCCATTTCTCTATAGGATCTACAATTTAACCACTCGTGTACCAAAATAAAACATTTTAATTCCATTTGTTGTTTATAAAATATTGTAATATTACAATATAATATTATAAATTCTGATAGAACTGTACGAAAAAAAAATTCAATTACTAAGACATTTATAGCTAAGCTGCGGTCGTGGCAGTCATAGGTAATATTTCGCAAAGAGTGAACCGGAAAATTCGTTTACCGGTCATGAAGGTGAGAGAGGGAAAGTAAACACAGAGCAAATATTACATGACGGACGCGAAAGCAAAAACAACACTATCCCTCGCGATGCCGACAAGACTTGCAGCGGAGCCCATCATCGGGCGGATGACGACGATTTGCAAATGTTCCTACTGCTGGTACTATTGCGGACACCCACGTCACCGCCGGCAGCGGCCTCACCGTCCGGCAACACCGACATCACCTTCTGCGCCGACGATATGTCGGAAATGTTTTCTTTTCGGACCGGCATCGACTTCTTCAGTGACAGCTGCCGCGACCGAACCGTCTGCTGTTCACCCGCGCTCACGCCACTGACCGTCGAGCACCGGCTGCTGGATGGCTTGGTGTCCGAGTCGTGCGGGAAACGCCACAGGAATATGCCACCATCCACACTCGTGCTCACCAAATACCGGCCGTCCGGACTCACCCTCACGTTGGTCACGACTCCCGCGTGGCCAACACCCACGTGTGTGGGCACCCCCTCGTTGTACAGCCAAACCTTAACCGTCTGATCCGAACTACCGGTCACGAAGTACTTGCCTGCATATACGACACACCACAATGTTGCGTTATATTAGATTATTTTATGTGTACTGTAGGTACGTCCCAATGAGTACCGTATAAATTAAAAAAAAAAAAAATTGTTTGTGCAGCATCAAATTGTCGACATTTTCGAGAAAACCAATGTTGTTATCATATTGGTTGTAAAAATATTGAAATTTAGTAAAATGTGATCGAGTTAAGAGCAGGTTAAGATTTTGATATTTTTGAGGATACCTATTTAAAAGCAAAAAACTAAAACGGATGGCATTTATGAGAATTAATCACCTATGTATAATATTGATTTCGATATAATTATTTGCAAGATTAACTAGGTAAGCTCCCAAAGTATTTATTTTTTTTTAATTCAAAAAATAAATCGCCTTAAAAAATGTAATTTTAATTTTAAAAATGGAATATTTTCAACGGTTTAATCGCAAAATCAAATTAAATTATATTGATTTTCTATCATATAGTATTAGGGTAGATGCGATACTTTTGGGACATTCTATATATTATACGTTATATAGGTCGACGACTGTAACAGTCATATTTAAAGCAACAAAATAGTGAATCAAAGCAGAGAAGTCAAAATAGTAAAACTTAAAAAAGCAAAATGATAGCTGAAATAAATGAAATATTTTTATGCAAATAATACAGCATAATATAACGTTAGTATTTATTAATATTATCTTAAAAAAAACATAAATTTTAGCTATTTGATTATAAAACTTAATATCGATAGGTAATTCCAATTTTTTTAACTAACGATGTTATATAATATATTAAATAATATTAAATTCGAAAATTGTGAATTATATACATTATTATATATATACATCGATCTGATCACTGATACTTATCGGTTTCAGTTCTATAATGATTGTTTTTTTTCTTAAAAAACTTCTGTTCTATTTTAAACCATTTATATCTACAGCGATAGCGTTTCGTCGAAATCAATATTAAAATCACCATCAAATAAAAGACTTAAGACTACAACACAGCATAAGTAAGACATTTCTCAGATATCGTCATAATACTCTATCAGCCGCTCCCCTGCCCGCCAAAAAATAAAAAAGGAAGAAAAAATGTTGGCCCTGTAGTCCCGCTCGTGACTATAGTGAGTAAGCCACGACGATGTGCACACATCGCTAAAATAATATTTTTTTTTTTATCGGCACATCGCTTTGCTAGCAGCGTTTCACAAACCTGAGGGCGTCATGTCCAACGAATTGACCGCGGCCACGGCGGATCCCTCGATCTCGCGGATCAACGACCCGTCGAGCGCCTCCCAGAACCCGATGTACCGGTTGGTGCCGCTGGTCAGCAACTGAGTGGCGTTCGGGTGGTACATGGCGCTCGTGAACACCGTGGACGAGAACATGATGGAGAGCCGCGTGTACCGGACGATGTCCCAGACGATGCACGTGCCGTCAGCGCTGGACGTGATGGCCTCGTGTCCCAGCCGGTGCAAGTCTATGGACGTGACGGCGCCCTTGTGCTCCTTGAGCACGGCCAACAGTATGCCGTCGGTGCCGTTGAGCTGCCACACGCGCACCTGCCCGTCGCCGCCGCCGCTGACCAGCTTGACGCCGTCCACGCACATGGCGATGGCCGACACGCCGTTGTTGTGGCAGTTGTGTATGGTGTACAGCGGCCGGCCGGTCTCGGGCGTGAACGACCGGATGCGGCCGTCGTTCCACGAGCTGATGATCTGCGTGCCGTCGTGCGAGAACAGCACGCCGGAACACGTGCAGTTCCGGACGGTGACCCGGAGCAGTTCCTGGAGCGTGTCCACCGACCAGACGCGCACGTCGTCCTTGCTGGCGGTGGCGAACACCTTGCTGTAGCCGCGCGGAAACGCCAGATCGTAGACGGCGGATGTGTGGCACGTGAACATCCGGGTGACGGCGAACGTGTCCACGCTGACGGTGAACAGCTCGCAACGGATGGTGCCCACCAGCGCTGTGTGGTCGCCCATCAGCTGTACGCTGGTCACGGTCGACTCGACGTCCGCCGACCGGACGGCCACCAGCAGCGGTCGCGTGGGCGCGGCCAGCCGCGTCTCGGCCGTTTTGTGCTTGGGCTGCTGCTGCTGCGCCTTCTGCCGGACCAGTTCCACGACGCCGTTGCCCGAGCCCACGATCATGGTGCCGTCGTCGCCGTACAGCAACAGAGACGTCACGCCCTTGCTGTACAGCTCCACGGTGACGCCGGCCGGCGGCCGCTTCTTGTTGCCGGCGGCCGTCGGGTACTTGGCGAAGCAGCCGACCAGCGTCGGCGACCCGGCCGGTATCTGCGCGGCCGCGTCCGCCGGAAAGTTCAGGGCGACCTTGAGCACGTCGCCGGTGCTGGTGCCGCAGTACGCGTACTCGTCCCGGCGGTCGATGGCCGTGCACAGGATCTTCCGCTTGATCTTGGCGAACGACGTGTCCAGCCCCTGCAGGTTCCGCTGCTCCCTGTTCAGCGTCCACAGCCGGAGCATGTTGTCGCCGGCCACCACGAAGCACCGGTTGCGCCCGTTCACCGCCCTCAGCACGGTCGATATGCCGGCGGTCGACTTCACCGACGACGAGCCGCACAGCACCTGTCTCTTGTCGATCTCGTACACGACGATGGTGCCGTCGTCGATGCCGCCCAGCGACATCAGATACTGTTCGCAGCATGAGAACGACACCGACTCGACGCGCACCATGTGCGAATCGTACTTGGTCACCGGCTCGCCCGTCTGGAAATCCCATATGATTATCGGCGACCGGAAACCCATGTAGTTCACCTGGCCGGCGGCCACGTATTTGCCGGTGTTGGACACCGTCACCGCCGATATGATGTTGGTCAGCCCCACGAAGAACCGCTGAGCCTTGGTCGACCAGTTGTACGCCGTCACGTTGGTGCCGAGAGGATAAATCAAGTGAACGCCGTCCGGGTGCAATATCAGACCGTTCAACGGGTTACCGTCGAAGCCGATCAGTGATTTCAACTCCAAATCCTGTACTACGATTTCTTCCATTTTCCAAAACTATATACGAAAACAAACGACAACGTAAATGTATAGTAAATCGTAGAAATCGATTTTCTTTTTTTTTGGTTTTTTTTCGTAGTCGAATATAGTTTCGTAAAATATTGCTTTACTCGATGTTTGTAAATCTATGGCAGCCAAAATATATAAAATAAATAAGAAAAAACAACAATAATGTACACGCGAATATAATATGTATTTTGAGTAATTGATGATGCACGCGTTTCATCGAGAATTATATTACACGGTATTAAAAAGTTTGAACATACGTTTATGTAAACTTTAATAATATATAATAAATCAGTAAATAGATGTTTAAAGAGCAATAATATAAGCGTATAATAAATATTACTGAACAAAATTATATGTATTTATAAACTGTTTCAATAATTTAAATATTACATATTCTGAACTTCTTTGAAATGTAAAAATTAAAATATGAACATAAAATATCGTTTATAGTAAAAATGTGTCACTGATTTAAATGACAATTTCTAAAATTATCTTAAAAAACTGACCATATATAATAATAATAATAAAATAGTCAAATATGATTAAAGAAAAATATATATAACTTTTAGATTACATATTATTTAAAGGAACATTTCATATGTTTAACTCTCACAAATCAAGCGTGTACGACTAGCATCATTAAAAACATTGTCGTATTAAGCATACTTAAAAAGTAAGTATTTATCACTAAAATTATTTGAAAAGTATGCTTTCTACAAGATATGACAAAGACATTCAAAATAAAGTCGAGTCTTTGATCATAAGATACACTATTTCTTCTACACTATATTAATTTATCATTACAAAAACAATTAAAGATGTATGTGATAGTCAAAAATGCAATGTCAAACATGTAGAAAACTGGTAATGTTAATAGCATCAAGTATTTGATGTTACTATAATACTATTATTTATAAATCTTGACTTACAAAAGACAGAGATAGATAGAGTCGTTTTGTGATGGCACCAATATGGTTTACAATAATTTGACAAAATGAGAAAAAAGAAGTATAGGTATATATTCTGTAAATTATCGCAGTCAAATATTATCTTAACTGATTTCAAGAAAGTCTTTATTAGTTGTTACCATGAGTATATTATAGTATGTATTTAAATTAATGATCTTGAATAGATCACTTAGTTTATTCACTTTTCAACCCATAAAAAGTAGAAATCCAAGTAGGACAATTTTAAATGTTGTATATCTGTTGATTAAAAAATTGTTTTCTGACATTTTATATTTTTTTTATTGAATACCTATTTATTTTATAGGTATTGGGTGGGATGCAACAGTGTCTTGATTAAATAAAATTACAAAAGTATTTAACAATATTATAATGTTATAATGCCACACGATTGTACTTGGCTGATTTCAAATTACAATACATTAGCGCCATCTATTCGTTGTTTCTTTGGCAACTTCAAATAAAACTATAAACTATCTACACCACATTTTAATAATATGTTAAATATACAATATAGTATGTCAATTTTATTGTTTCTTAGTATTTAATTAAGACTGCTTAATACTTAAAATGATGTAACTTCTCCCCCCTCACCACCAAACATGTATTTTTTCAATAGTAAATCAATAGTACAGTCTTACTCACTTAATATTAGCTTAATATAGCAAATTTCTGATCAGATTTTACAATGTGTAATAACCATTTATAATTTTATAAAAAACCGAATTATTTGCAAATTCAAAAGTAAAAATGTTGTCTATATTTTTTCATAATTATAGTTATAAACAAGTTTTTAGTATATAAAGTATTACAATTTAAAAATTCTCATAATTTGTTTAAAATTTAAAAAATCTAAAAACACCCATGAAATAACACAGATAATGTGCTTATTGCTTAATACCAATATTAAATATAAATACTTTATACAGTAGAGAGACATAGTAATAGCTACTATCTTCCATTTAGATTCTGAACAGATCGAATGTACATTGATTCTACAATGATTCTACAATTTTTTTTTTTTTTTTGTCTGTGTAGACCATAACTTGTCGCAATAATGTTATAATTTAAAACTTCAAGGATGGTTTCCGATGGCAAATTGAATATCTTTGGTGTATTTTTATAATGCATACTCAAAAGTAAGAAGTTTCCAGCAGTTTTCAAAAAAATCGGAAAACGGGAATTTTCAAGGGAGTTTTTATATTAGCGTTACCTTTACAAGGTATTTTGAAAATTCTAACTTTTTTTGAGTTATTTATAAACAACTGAAGTTTTCGATTTTTCTAAGTAGGTATGTATCTTTTCTTAAATGTCAATAAAAAAATGTTGAATGTTTAAAAAAACTTAAAAATGTAATACAAGGTTTCTTATAAATTTATTGTTCTTATTATAGTTAAAAAAAAAAAATCAAAAATCGTTAGTCACCAATTTTTTGTATAAGTGTTTAAATTTCAAATTTTTACGAAATACGTCAAATTTAAAATAAAATAGGTATTATTTTAAAGGTATTTATAACCATTTAAAATACCTACTAATTTTTGTTAATTTTTTTTTTTATATAAAAATCGATAAAGATTTAGTCTTTAAAATTTATATAGATATATATATCATTAATATAATTATGTATATATAAGTTTGGATGAAAATACGATTTAGTGATAAACTGATAGGTACCTAACTGATAAATAAATATTATTATTTTAAATAAAAAAGCGACACTAAAAATGAACAAAATAAAAAACAATTTATTTTATTCGAAGATTCTTGAAACAGTATCTGATCGCCTACAATATATTTTAAAACGTTGTCTTATCGACAATCGCCAGTCAAAATTATGAACTGTCAATGTAATCACTATATTTGTCGACGGATGGTCTCGTCACTGGCGACCGGGGCAATGTTTATGAAGTCGGGCTAGCCGTCGACCGTTGCGATTAACGTGTTAAAAATAATTGAGTACATTATTATTATAATAATAAATTATTAGCGATTTGGATTTTTTGTAATATTACTTCTTGGGTAATAAATTTGTGTTGATTTATCTGGACGATATTTTAACAGCCCGCGTATGAGAAACAGCGACGGTTATGGACGGTGTGAGGTAGAGGTGAAATAAATAAATGGTAAAAATATTTCAAGTTCAAAATATGTTTTTATCGTTTTGTTAGTTTTTGATGGAAATAGGGATTCAAAAGGCGATGCAGCTTTTTCGTACAAGTGTGAAGGTAAATCTACCATCGTTTGACTACGACTACCGCCGTTTACGGCGAAAAGCACACCGTCTCCGCTCATGAACTCCTGGTATTCACACACACTATTTTTGTTCAGCCCACGCCAAACGATCTGAAAATTAAACGCTACACCGCATGCGTCGGACGTTTTGTTAAAGCTCGCTTTTCAAACTGAGACAAGTACACACTTATCGTTATCTTATAAGCATATTGTATACTGTGTATGTATTTGAATAAATAGACGTAAAATCGCTTAAATCGATGTAGTACCTTATAGAATAGTAGTATACAATATATCAACATTGTAATATGGTAGAAGCTTTCTCGGTGTAAAAATGGATACACATTTTATTAAAGTTCACTGTTCGTTTAAGTACATAAATAAAGACCAAAACAAAATATCTTTTATGTACAAAAGTTCAATGTCGTCTTTGGAAAATCGAATATTACAAAACAGAGTGATTATTTTAGCAACTAGCAGACTGCAGATGCCAAGTGTAACTATTTTTACGAAATCCAAAATTCACTCGTAAAATAACGATTTACCATAAAATAATTTTAGATTTTTGTTTTAGCGTAAAATTACTAGTCGTAGAAACTTGAAACATATAACAGTTGTTAAAATTGGCATTTTAAAGGTTGTATAAATGGCTAAGACTATAATAAAACGTCCAGTATGATCATAATATTTCTTGTAAGTTGTAGGTAAATACATAGGTAGGTACATAATTAATATAGATACTTAGGTATAGAATTTATACTCGATTCACACGATGATCATTGTTTATTCATTTTTATAATGTATTAATTTAAATACATATACCTAATAAATTAATTTGTAGGTAAATAAAATATTACAATTAGGTACATTACAATCGTTTATTTTTTTTGTAAAACCTGTGGAATACTGTACAAAAAGTACAGTCGTACAGAAGACTGAATATTTGATATTTTTAATCAGGTTTAACTAAATAACTAGAGGGGCACACGTAGGTACTACGTATCGAGTAGGTAGATATTATTATTGTTTAAACAATAATACATCAGACAGCATAGTAGTTTCTACCTATACTTATAAGTACTAAAACGAAAACATACAATAGGTAGATACATTTTCAAACAATTTTCTTTACGAGAATGTCAATATTATTAAATTACGAAACACGAGCCATAGGACGTGTACAAGTCGTACAACAATCCATGTCGTGCGGTAGGTGTGTAATCTTTATATATATATCCATAATGTACATTGTACAATGTTAGTAAATATTGAACGATATCACAAATTGTGGGCGGCAGCTATTTCGTTATCAACACAACACGCCTTATCAATCTTTCCGTGTCCTCGTATTTGTGTTATCAATGATGCACTGCGCTAAATCCAACGTAATACGCGATACTTCAGATATTTGCGACAGTCAAAAACTGCTGCTGAGCTTATAGTTATGGATTCTATTGACTATAAAAGGGATTTCGTTTTAATAAGACGTAGTGCAATGTTACTCTGATCGTTCCTCCGAATCGTTAATTTCATCGTGCGTACGATGTCTCGTTAATCGCAGCTGGTTTACCTATTTTATTCAAACGTTACTCGAGTGTTAGCGGAAATTGTGCATACCTAATAATATAGATTATCAAGATTTTTGGGTGAATCACACTTGTTCAAATCCAAGGTAACAACTTTATCTGATAATATAGTATATACCATGCCAAATCGTCTATTATCTGTGCCCGTGTACAAATCTTCACATCCGTTGTTATTCGTTGAGTTATTTTTTTTTTTTTTTAATATTATATACCTACATAATATAGTATGGTATTTAATTGAGTATAAATTGTGCATTTTTCAATAAAGCAAACGTATAACAATTGGCAAAGTTACACAGAACAATATTTTTAATTTTTTTATACAACCTACAAATATCATATTCAAAATAATTATCTAAATAGATACCTTTAAATGCTACTTAAATATTTTAAAACCATTTACAGTTTCAAAAAAATATTTTTTTATTTTTAAGACAGTTAAGGTTAATTAGTATATTATATTATATGAAAAATATTGTGTTCTTTGTATGCGTCTTAAGTGTTGTTTTGTTATCCACTAAGTATGTATAAAAGACACCGGCTAAGTGTCTGACTAATTCATATTACACAGCAATCAATCCTACAGCCAAAACTGTTATACCTAACTAGAGACTTAAATTTTTTATGGTATTTACATGCCATCAAATAAGAGTGCATTGAGAAAGGATTTTCTAAAACTTGTATTTTAAAGATTAGGGATTTTTTGACTCCTGAAAAAGAATATTTTTTTAATTATATAAAATGTCCATTGTTTATAGAAAATAAAGTAGCTATTATGATAGAATGTCATTTTCTATTTGATCAAAATCATCCATTAATTATGTTCAAAAAACCTGTGTACCTAGTTATATTTATCTGAGTCAATATAAGATAAATCCACAGGTTTTTAATTTGTCATCATGGACAACTGATCTGTTTAGGATTAGTTCGTTATAAAATTATTATTATTATTATATAATACATATTTACTAGTATGTTTATTCAATTATTTAATAAATTGCAGTGCTTCCTCTATCATGTGTTCACGCTTTCACTTATTCACAAATTTATGTATTTATATTTTTTTAATATTTACTTTAATAAAAAAAATTTTAAGATCATAATATTTTTAAAATTTTAATTTAACAATAAAAAGAAATATAAATATACAAAATCTACCTACATTAAATTTAATATAAATAATTATACATTTCGCATAAACAAAAATGTATGAATAATACTAAAACATGTAAAAATGATTAATAAATGCACGTGTATTGTAGGTAATAGATATATGAATACAAATTTTTCACTCACTTATATACAGACTCCATGTTCATGTATTCTTTAATTCGAGTTTCTCAAGACGTTTCCAATTGATACCTCTAATGAATACCTTCTAAAAATGTTATTCAAATGTTAAGTAGACAGTTTTTTAGTATCACTCCTAGGTAATTGGCTGTAATAAATTAAGTAGGTAAAAAATTATAACTTATCATTTGATCTTATAAATTTTATTATTTTTGATACATTATTAGACCTATTATATCAAGGACTTTTTATTAAGGATTTATTATCAATTTTATTTCATTAAAATGAAAATTATTGAAATTTATATTAAGTATTTTAAATAAGTACCTATCAAGTTAATAATTTAACAAATTCAATAACCTCTAGTTGTCTACTCATAAATTTTATTGTAATTGTACATTTTGTAATTATTATTTTGATCTCGCTTATAGGTATGGCATTTCGTAGACGAAGTACATCAGGGTCTAAACCACAGCTTAAAGAAAAAGTTGTACAAATTTATGAGTCATTTTTTAAAGTAAGTGAAACTTTTAATATTTTTACCATCAACTCTTTTTTTGATTTAACCATTTAAGCTTTATATAGGTCTACGTTTAGATAGAACATGTTGTTGTTAAGTTAAACATTAGGCAAATCATATAAATTGTAACATTTTTACTTTAAAGTTTAGCCTAACTTTTCAAAAATGCCAATAAAAAATATATAAAATACATCAAATTGAATCTGATTTTAATAATTATGATTATTTTAAATCAATTTATTTTCTTGATAACTTTTGTATGTAATTTCTTAAACATAAGTTCTATTTTATGCATTATTTTTAGGGCCCGGATTTATATGCATTTGCATGTTTTTTCTAAACAGTCCAAAATATAGCTAGATAAGCTACAAGTTTAAATTATAGTGAATAGATCTGAAATATAAAGTTTTATTGCATATTTTATCATTTTTTGACATGTACTGCATAATTCTGTATTTTACGATTTTTTTTATTGCATATATACGGTTTTTAAATGCATAATATATAATTAGGTTAGGTTAGTTAATTATTAAAATAACGTATTTATGATTATATATTTTATAGTCCATATAATTTGACAAAGTCATATTCTTATTTTATCTGAAACCTATCAAAACAAGTAGTAATCTGTTATTGAGTAGGTTTTCTTGAATCATACATTAGTCGTTCTTATTGTGATCCAAGTGCATGTAATTTTTATTTAATTTAATTTATTTACATTTGAAATGCTGAAATTATTATAAAAAAAGCGGATAAGTGGGTACTTCTCTGCTGTACATTAGGTGCCGTGTGGATCACTATTATATATTATAGGAGTGTTAAATTTGAATCCAATGATAGGTATCATTGTATACGAAAAACGATTCTGAACGAAGATGATTTGTCAGCCTAGGATATAATTTCCAGTGGTCGGTGAAAAGGTGGTTTATGTTTTAATGGCCTGAATACGCCAAAGTTTAAGTTCTTTTATAATTATTGTTAGCTAAACTTATGAAAAATCTTGTATTAAATTTTCAACTCTTAGCAACTTAAACAAAATTTTTATAAATTATACCTACAAAATAATTTGCAAATATTCATGATTTTGACGAATTTTTGTCAATATTTGAACTTTAAATGCTAATAAAAAAAAATTGTGCCTATGTATTCTTATAATTTTTAAATCACTATAAGAGTAACTTATGAGAAACTTTGTATTAAATTTTCAAGTATTTTTATTGGGCCAAAAAAATTTTATCGGCACTTCAAAAAAAAAAATTTCAAAAAAATCGAAAATTTAACTGTATATAGGTAACACTAATATAAACATTTGGTGAAAATTTCAAGTATTTACAGTGATTAGTTTTTGAATTACAATCATATAAAAAAATCGATTTAGTCGAAAACTGGTTTTGTGTAAAACTTCCTGTTTTTCCGTCACTTTTTTTTTTGTTTTTCTCGGTTTTTTTGAAAACTGTTAGAAAATGTTTACTTTTGACCTCTATAATGCACCAAGGATATTCACTTTTCCATCGGAAACCACCCCTAAAGTTTGAAATTGAAGCATTATTTCGACTAGTTATGCTGTACACAGACACAAAAAAAAACACACATCATTGTAAAATCAATAGGTACATTCATCACTTCTTTCAGAATCTAAAATGAATCATACAAATATAATATAATTATAATATGTAAACATAAAAAATAATGATGGTAAAAAAAACTTTTTTTTATCAATTTTTTTCGCATATTTTTTAATTTATAGAGTATATTCCTACATAATAAAAGCATTAATGCATATTTTTGAAATTTTTAGAGCATATATTATAAATCCGGGCCCCAATTATTCAATTATAATGAACAATGTATAATACTTGAACATTTGTACCTATATTTATATTTATTTTTTTTCTGTAGGGTGAAGATGTCTCGAAAGATAATGATAATTTTTGGGATGAATTTTTCTTACTCAAACCTAAAGTATGAATTAATTTAATTCAGTGTCTATTATTAACTAATTTACATTCTGAATACTTTAGATATCATATATTGAGACAGAAATGGAAAAACTAAGTATTGAACAATTGATAACACTTCAAGATAATATTAGACTATTATTTATCAAATGTATCACAGCATTTGAATGTCAACATCAATTGCGTATAATATTCTCATTAAAAGTAATATCAACGTCTATTTAATATTATAATATAAGGTTTAATACTATTAATTTAACAGTTATGTATTACTATAGTATTGCTTTTATACAGTTTTTTATATACATATATTATATTAGAGCAAACCTAATATTTGAATAAATTCATTCTACTCAAATTAAAAAATATAATTAAAATTTATATTTTTTATAATGATTTTTAAAATATACTTTTGGTTTAAACAAATTATGTTAAATAATTATTGCTTGCAGAAATAAGAAATATTTATTAAATTCCATTTATTTTCTAGTGATTTGTATCAACAAATATTTATCAATTTCATATCTAGTTAAACTGCCAATTTAATATTTAAAATATTTTATTGTTTAATATCTAATGTACATTATTATACAATCAGTTTTAAGGTATCAAATAATTCTATGGCGTGCTGATGATTGTCTAGAAAACATGTATATAATTGGTGATCGGGTTGGTGGGTAAACAAATAAACTTATTATAATATTATATAGTAGCATTATGAATAAAAACTAACTAATACTTAAATAAATATAATAATATAATAATAGATATATTAATATACATAAGATTATGGGGATATATAATCAATTAAAACTAGGCTACATTTTAGTTATTGTATTAATGAAACTTAAAAACTAATGATTTTAAAGGATAAAAATTATGTAAGGGGTAACCAATTATTTTCCCTAAAAGACATTTATCAGGCCCTAAGACTAAAATTTTTTTTTTATCTTGCTTTTACACTCACTAGAAAAACATTTTATACTTTAAATTGACCACGGAAAACTTTGTAAATTTCTAATGTAGCCCTGCGGTGATATACTAGGGGGTGATGTGGGTGATAAATTATCCTCAGACTTTTTACTTTTTTACATACTGTGTGAACTGATTATAAAAACTAAAAATATTACTATAAAATAAAAATAATAAATATAATGTGTGAATTATTATAAATTATGAGGTATAAATGTTTTTCTGTTTATTTTACTTCTTAAAATTTGTGATAATTATAAAGTATTTATATAACCTCCCACAAACCCAAAAATTAGCCATAGTTACACCACTGTGACTTTCCAAAAATATTATTTAGTAACCTTTAATAGTTATTATATTTTAAAAATATTTTATTAATTTGTGTTCCTATAATTTTTATAGTATTTATAAATGTATTAATTTATTTATAATTCATTTAATTTTTAGACGTTGACATGTTTAGTAAGCAGTCTATACAAAAAATTTAGAATCAACCCTACATTTGAATTCATTTCTATTTTGGTGATACCAAAAGACACTGATATGGTTTTTGAGAATTTATTGGGGAAATGCAATATAATGTTACGTGGTAATGAAATGATCATTTTTTTTTTTTACTTAATTTAAAAAAATATCCACCATAATTTATTTTTTATTGTATTTATTTTTTAAATTCTGTAACTATATAGTTTCATCAAATTAAAAAAAAACCTATTATTTACTTCATTAATTGAAATTCATAAAACTGTTAAAAATACCTGAACGGCAGTAATACAGTAAACTTTTTTCTTGTATTAACAAATAGGAATTTGCATTATATGATAAGGATTCTTTTTTTATAATTTTTTATGTATATATTGTAATTGAATACGATACATAATGCATTTTTTTAATTGATTTACAAATATTCTAAGACAAATTTAATTCAAATATAATCTAAGAGTATAATACAATATCATATTGCTTAATTAAATATCAATCAAGTGTTTCTAAAATGAGGTCTCTTAGTAAATTACTATTAAATTAACCATATTTTAATTTTATAAAAGTTCTTAAATTGCGAAGTTATTTCCTGTATTAAATTACTTATTGCTCTATTTAACAGTTTTTATATTTGTTGTAAGAATTATTAGTTTCCATGTAGAAATCAAAATAAATATATTATTTTTATAATTAATATATTATATTTTAATGTTACATATAAAAAATAATAATTATGTATATTTTTTTATTTTAAGAACCTGAATGTGTTGTTGTTAAAGACCTATGTCTACAATTTTTACTGACAATCGTTACTGGAACCGACAACCTCAATGAAAACCCAGCTCTTCGCCATTTGATGTCTAACAGTGTTTTTGAACCTTTAACAGAAGTACAAATTAATATAAGTAATTAAATGACTTACCAATATAATTTTTTTATAGGTTCTTTCAAATAATATATACCGAACATATCATGGCTATGATTCTATTTTGCTCTTGACATTACTTATGAATGTTGAAACTGCTAAGAAGACAAATCCATATGTAGTCAAGTTATCATTGTTAGACAAAGAAGACACTTTAAATGGTTATAGCCAGGTAAGAATAATAAATTATAATAATTATATTACTCATTAAAACTAATTGTTTTAAAGAATTATACAATATAAAGTGTTCTAGAAAAATGAAAACTGATTATATCAGTAACAGTCTGGCTGTAGTCCAAGTGCAGTATAGTTAGGGTTGTCAGATTTTAAAATCACCAAACCGGGACACCATATTAATAAATAACCTTTTTTTTTTTTTAGTAAAATTTTATAGAAATAATAAATATCCATTATTTTATTTAAAATTAATAAACCAATACATTACTTTTACATAAACTACATTTATTTCATTTACATTTATTAGTTATTAGCTAGTAATGATATTATGTACATTGTACAATATTATTCCATGTTTTGTTATTAAATAATACAATATTAAAGTTATTTTTGCTCAGCTTCCATTAACCTAAGTATAGTGTGTAGTATTATAACTCATGAGTTATAAAAGTAACAAGATACAATGCAAATACAGTTCAATATTTATTAATGCAGCTTTCTTACTTTATTAATGTTTTTAATAAATATGTTGAGCACATCATTACTTTATAATATTGCATAGGTGATAAAATTAAATTAATACAGAATCAGACTGACATATTATGTAGATGTAGGTATTAATAATAATATGGATGTTAAAATTTTTAATAACTGTGTTTCGGTATGATGTTAATATGACAAATTTTTATGTACGACGTAACAAACTGGACATGAATCTTTTGTTCAATACAAAACAGAAATGATAGCCTTTGACATCAACTATACTGACCAGCCAACTTGATCTCCCTTCCCATTTATCTCTTGCGTAAATTTACTAAGTTGTAATGTCTTTATCTTGTCATGGTAGTTGGTGATATTATTGACAGGCTGCTGTATATTTTACTTTTGTAGACTATGTCAAAAACGCTTTTCATGCAAAATGCACTTATATAAATACTTAATACTAATTACTGTAGTATTAGTAGATTTGTAGAATCAATACTTTATCATCTACCATCTATATTTTATTTATTTATTCATATGGCATAACAAATCAATGTTCCAGCAAATATAATTATTTTTAATGATGAAAAAACAATAAAATAAATTATAAAACAGAAATTAAATTAAATTGAGATTAAAAAGGTTATAAGGATGTATAACATATATAATATAATGAAGCGTGAACAGTTTACAGGTGAATGTCCAGTTCCCTTTTCCACTTTACTACTTCTAGTGTCATCACGTGGATTCCTTCGATACCTTAGTTAGATTTCCTTAATTGACATTCCTTTTATAATGTGATTTATGATTTGTCTATCATTGCCACAATCACATGCTGGGCTGACTTGAAGTCATTATTTAAACATCATATCAGCCCAACAGTCATGGCCTATTCGAAAACGATTTAGTACAGACAACTCATGTCTAGACAGTTCTATACCCGTAACTCCTTGATTGGGGTCCATTGTTTTTGATTAGTATAGTAGAATTATTGTCATCTTTTGTGTGTGTTTCTAGTAAGGCAATTACATCTATTCTTTCCTTGTTTGTGATATTGGTTAGAACACTTCACTTTAGAAATTCCTTCAATGTTGAAATGACAGATCCTAAGACCTTCACCAACATTAAGTGTCAAGTGGTCCTTAAAAGGACCGTTTTCGGTTGGCATTACTACTGTTTGCTGAAGTTAATTTGAAATTCTGGGCATCAGCGCCTAGTGGTGGTATTGATACATTAGTTATTTGCTTGATCTCATGGATTTTAGCAAACTAACGTATGCAAGAAGGACTACGAGCAAGCTACCATCATCCTCCCCTTCCATCTAAATTATATGTATATCCGAGAGTTGTTATACTGAACATTTGAGTTTGCCATTCAGTGCCTATTATTATTAAGAATATATAATAAAATATTGATTAAATTATTATAAAATTATTTTTTTAAAGATTATAAGATGGTCATTAGAAGAAATTTGTCAACAATATAGATCAGAAGAAATAGCACAGTACTCAAACAATACATGGTTTAATACATTTACATCAGTTGTTAGCAATATGTTATTTGTACCAGATACTATTGAAGAACATAATATTGAGTTGCCTCAAGAAATCAGGTATCATTTATCATATATTTTCTTATTAATTACATTTCTGCCCACTTTTCTATGCAAATTAAAAAAAGATATTATTAATTATTATTGACTTAGCAAAACCCTACTGATATTTGTAACACTTATCATTAATTTATTAAGAAATCAACAGTTTAAATACTTTACCAATAATAAAAACATATGCATTAAGTATTAAAAAAATTGTACACAAATAAATTAGATAAATAGATTATTACAATATATTTTCATAGCTGAATTGTGTTAATTTAATTCCTTAGGGTAATTCACATGAATTCAAATGAAATAAAATACATGCCAGCAAAAAAGTATTCTCTGAGTAATTCCTTAACCAGTTTCAGGGAGTGATAGAATTTTGTAAGAGAAAAATGTTTAATAAAATGTAAAAAAAAATGGCTATTGATAGATTACAAATACTTGCTTTATTATTTCTCTTTCTCTCTCTCTCTCTCTCTTTTTATATTCAATCCTGAGATTGGTTTTTAGCAATTTTACTTTCTTCCATGTTACTTACATCTTTGTTTATCAATTAAATTTAAGGTCAATGAGTGGGATATTAATAGCATTGTATGAAGCTGTACATTATAACAGAAATTTCATGACTACATTAACACATTGTCATTCATCCAATAACTATGAGTTACATCCCAGTGTTATGCAACAGACACAGTCAGTTACAAATAATCCTGATCTCAAATCGCCATCAGATAATCAATTCTCCAATCTTCTAGTCACATTTTTTCAATATTGGTAATTAAATTGTTACTGGACCATTTGTTTTCAAATTCTAATCAATTTTTCCATCTTTTTTATAGTTCAATTGTAATGCAGGACACAAAAACTGAAGCAAATGCAAATAATTCAATGCTTTGCTTTGTAATATTGTCTAGTATTACTGATGATCAATTTGCTAATTCACTTATGCATGATGTAAATTTACAATTTAAAGTTGATCTATATAGATCACCTACCAGACGATATATGTTTGTTCCGGACAAGTCACCAAAACCTTTGGCTGCTGCTCTATTAGGTAGTATTATACTGTATTTAGTATTACCAAAATTATTTAATGATGTTTGTAATTTAAATTATTATTTTTGCTTATTAAATAATAACTTTATTCATTATAATTGTTTCATAAAATTTTTGTACTGTATATGTTGTAGATTTGATGATCGAGTTCATGTTAGGACACATGATGAAAAAATTGCCACTTGATCAATACATGAAATGTATAAGCATAATTCACCGTATAATATGTTATCAAAAACGAAATAGTGTACGTTTGTGTTACAATTGGAAAGATTTATGGAGTTCTTTAATCACTGTGTTAAAGTTTTTGATGACATATGAACATCAACTTTCACAAGATATAAATATTTATGATTTAGGAATACAAGTAAGCATATTTTACTAAATATATACAAAACTTTAAAAATATATATATATATGTAATAAAATCACCTAATTTAATACATGATTTTGATTAACAGATTGTAAACATATTTAACTTATTCATTACCTATGGTGATATGCTACTTCCATCACCTAGTAGTTATGATGAATTATACTATGAGATTATTAGAATGCATACAGTTTTTGACAATATATATGTCTTATGTAAGTGTTTATAAAATTATAATATAATACACTTAATATATTTTTTTATTATTATAAATTATACCATTATTTAAATTTGAAGTAATTTTTCATAGTCATTAATAAATAATAATAAATCATTATAATATTATTAATTTATGAGTTAAATCAAAACTTTTATTTAATATAAACGATCTTTCATAAGCTAAATGTTCTAATAGTTGTATTTAAAAACAAAATGTAGTATAGCTCTTGGTTATAAAATAATTGTGTTTACCAAATGGATGAATGAAAAGTAAAGTGTATACGTAACAGAAGTGCACTAAATTAAATTATACATTTCTTTTCAATTTAGTTTTGACTTATAGTTTTATGACTATTTTATTGTATCAATTTAATATTTATACATGGATAATTTTAATATGTTTTCGTACATTTTAGCATCAAGAAATTCTTCAGCTATTAGTGAACACAAATTATCTGCCACAAAATTATCCAATTGTTTAATCAATATCAGGTAATATATGTTTGAACTGTTTTTAAAACTATAGTTCCTGAAATTAAATTAAATACTCTTGAATTTTCAGAGCTATAATCAATCATTATATACCAAAAATCGATAATTGGTTAGAAAAGAATTCAGTGACTACTCCTGTTGGTGAAGAAGTAACTATTTTTTTCTAATATTAAATTTTTTTTAAACGTTTGTGTAAACTAAATTAAATAACTTATACCTTTTGAATTGTTTTATAATAATAAGGAAACAATATAAAAATATATTATATATCTAAGAATACCTTTAATTAGATATAATATTTAGATTAAATCAAAAAGCTTTATTTTATTAAAACTTGATAAATAAAAGTTAAATTAATTCTCCAATATCATAAAAACTGCTACTTATTACATTTTTATTCAATGAATGCAATGTATAAAGACCTGCTTTCATTTTTTACTTATATAAAAAAACATGAAATTTAAAAAAAAATTATTAATTATAATATTGACTTTAATTTTGTTATAATTTCATTAAAAATAAAGTCATACTAATAAACTGTACTGCTATTGTTTAGAATGCATTTAAAATGTCATTATGTGTTACGTATTTTACTTACAAAATAATTTTTTTTTTTTTAAGATTTTAGAAGTTGTAAGAAATAATTATGATACACTGACACTGAAACTATTACTTGATTGTTTGGGAAGTTTTGAATCAAACAAGTCCAATCATGATTTGTCAAGCTCATCACTTATCAAACTAATGGTTAGCAAAGTAGTCAAGGATACACGGCAATCATTAAAGCATTCCAACACTGATCTTCAACAAATTCTTCAGAACTTTTCACTTTACACTAATCCGTCATAATATTTTATGAAACAGTATTAATATTATATTCAAAAACTATTTATTTAAATATGATCAAATGCAATTTTAGAAACCTTTTTAATTGTGTTGCCTTTTTATAATTGTAAATTAAAGGACATCACAACACTATTTTTTCTTTCAATTTTAAGTTATCGGTGTATTATTGTAGTCAATACAATGAAAAACGTTTTGGTAAAAATCCAGAAATAGTATTTCAGAATTTTTTTTTTCATAATCTTAAGTATATTTATGTGCTTAAGTGGTGTGATTTAAAATTGAATTTATCTTGTTGTTATATACGTCATATTATAAATTATAGTTTAGTAAAATTAATGAATTTGTGACCCGCATCATGTTAACACACAAACCAAATTTTATAAATTTTACAATATTAGTTCTGTCTACTATGAAAAAACTAGAAAGTATATCAAAGTTATAATTACACCAGTGTCATAAACACAAAAAATACTTAGGGTTACCTAAAAAAAAATTTTAAATATTATATTTAACGATTGAAATTATTGTGTTAATATAAACACTTTTGCACGTAAAATATACACCACTGTTCTGACTTCGGCTCTATGACATCATACACATATTTTCAAACTCCTGTATCTCATTGAATAATAAGTGTTGTGTATACTGTATACTGTATATAAGTGTGAAACTCGCACCATATTTCTTAGATAATGACATACATCAAATCTAAGCAAACTTGTTTTTAATGCTGTGATGTCCTTTAAAATTGGAAATGATTGAACGAATTAAATATTATATAATAATTCTCATTGAATGATTTTTTTTCTTCAATTAATTTAAACTTTCTTATAAGTCATGTTTTTTGTTTATTATTATTTATTTATTATTGTAGGTAAACATTTACCAAAATTGTGTTATAAAATATAATCGATTCTATCTGAAATTATAAAAAAAAAAAATGTGTGTCAAACATATTTTTTCTTAGATGAATTTTTCATAATATGAACAATACTCATTGATTTGTATAAATTAAAAACAAAATATATGCTATTTATATATTATAATTTTTTATTAACCATCAAAACTCTATATACTACATTAATTAATATTACCTAAATATTTTTGGTAATTTTATTCATCACCAGAATAAAGAAAATGTAGAAATTTATTTTTTAATGATAGAAGACATAATTGCTACCAACATATGACTTACAGCAGACAAATTGTGAAATTAGTTAATTATATTTAATTTTAAATCCTTATTTACTAGATTATAAAAACAACTATTACCAGTTATGATCTGATTACATAAATTGTTTCCAGTAATTTGGCTCTTCTAACATTTTTATTAGTGGTCTGAAATTTAGCCACCAGGATTGATCGTTGGTTCTTTTTCTGTAAATTTGTGTGATAAAGATAGAATATAAAAAATAACTACAATTATTATTTTTAATTAAATTTGTTTTTCTAAATTAATAATTGGTAATATTACGCATTGTTAATAAATTTAAAATCTTCTAGTGGTGTGAATTTGAAATCACTTCTTATTAGACCCAATAATACAGCTGAATTTGGCAATGTCATCTGTTCTGGATGTTGAGCTTCTATGTTATTTATCCACTCAACTGCCAGTTGCCCTTCTTTTAGAGCAAATGACCTATCAAACGGACTGGGTACACCACCAGTTGCAATGCTTCCTATAATGAAGTGTTTAATTAAAACTTAGTAAGAATACTATTAATACTTGAAATTACTATCAATATTTCACTTCTAAGTACTTATTCAAGAACAAGTTTTAATTATTTTAATGAGTATTTTTGAACATTATGAATATATAACTGTCAAAATAAATTGTATAATAATAAAATATTATGTTGCTTATAGTATAAAAAATAGATGTGTATAAAAATACACATAGTTTTAATCAAGCTATGATAACTAAAATTTCAAAAATACAATCGATAAACAGCTCTAAGATCAATTAAATGTAAATAAACAATATTAGTAGGTACAGTAGGATAAAATTACCTAAAATAGAACTTCTAGTGACGAACGATGTTTTTCCTTCTTCAGTCAGTAGCTTATTTATAAAATTCGTGGTATAATTTTCATTGGCTTTTTCAGATCTATAAAAATCAAGTATATTATTAAGCAAAATAATACATAATCTGCAGTATACCTAAAAATCTCAAAAAAATTGAACATGTACCTATAATACGTAAATGTATTGAATTATCTATGTGCCTATGCGATGTGAACTCTGTTAAATGACACCCTTTGTCTATTTTATCTTTAGTCAAACCTAGATCTATCCTCGCATATAAGAAACGTATTGGTAATACTATAATGCTGAATTTGAAATCCA
Organism: Aphis gossypii; assembly: GCF_020184175.1. Lineage (NCBI taxonomy): Eukaryota > Metazoa > Arthropoda > Insecta > Hemiptera > Aphididae > Aphis > Aphis gossypii. The sequence continues at coordinate 29,011,547 of NC_065533.1, forward strand.
TAATATATGTGTAATCTCGGGAAGTCCCCGGGAGGCAGACATTCATAATTACGATTAATAGCTTTGTTAGTGCGATAATGTGGACTGTATGATTTTCAATAATAGAATAAAGTCCGTAGACGGTTTATGTCTTATGCCGGGTAACGGCCTACTATTTTGACATGAATATATGGTGACACAAATGTGCCGGCCGACGTAGGGCTCTTATAATAATATGTAGTACAATAATAAATCAATAAATAATAATGGTAATAATAATAATATAATAAAATAAAAAAGGTAATAAAGACCGTAAAGGGTCCGATGGTTTTATGATGATTCCGCGATGCAGGGGATGACCAACAGTGAACTGCCGGTGATGGTGAAAACTGACTGTGAGGTGTGGGCGATGATGAAGTGGCGTTGAGGTAAAGAATAGAGGTGCCGGTGATGAAAAAAAAGCTTTACATTAGGTACAACAAAAACCGCGTGAAAATGGCGAGACGGTGTAACGCACACACACGCGCGCCAGTAACGAGACGCGAGCACTGGTCGAAAGTTCGCGGTATGATTTACGTACGGATATCGTCAGCTACCTACGCTATCACGCCGTTATACGTAATCGCCTGAACAAGCATTTAGTTTCATTTTAATTAATATTAGTTCCTAAATTCCTGATAGAATATTTATAGAATTCTATAAGATCTTTTATTATTAAAACATGAATTCAGTTCTAATTGTAAAACTAGGTATTATGATTATGTGCTTTAATATTTTACGCAGTATAATTATTTTGATTGTGTAGTACAAAAAATAAAGTCGTAGGTACCTATTATAGTAATTTACCAACTAAACCAGTGATATTATTACTAGATATTATTCATGGATATATACTATCTAAATGGAAAATACATAAGGTTATAAATTCATAATATTCATAGTGTATATACTATATAAATTATAAATGTATAATATAATATTATGTACTATATAGATAAAATGTATGTGTCCATTGCCTATAAAGGTAGCAGTACCTACACTATAGTACAGCTGTTTAAATGAGGATATTATTTCAAAAGAATGATATTAATGTGCCTTTATAATAATATAATAGTTACCAAATATATCAAATGTCTTTTTACCTTAACACAAGTCCTCTGGTAATTTTTTTGGTGTCAAATTTTTCAACCATTCTATACAAGCAATCCATTAAATCTATGATGCTGTGCTTTTCTTCTAAAATATACGAAGCGTCTGCACCACACGCCAATGCTATATTTAAATTATTTATTATGAAATAAATTAAAGTAACAACTCAATAGTTACCTTACCCGTCATAGACGTTAAATAACCACATAATCCACCTAATATTTCAACCACAAAAACTCGTGGCGTATGACCTTCAGCCGATTGTCTAATTATGTCACACAACTATAATTTAAACATTATCAGTAGGTACCCGTGTATTAGTTTTTTTTTTTTAATTAAACTTTTATCAAAACAAATGCATTAATAACAATAATATACTCAATGTAGCTTAATATTCTTGGCTAGGTATATGAAATATTAATCTGAATAATCTAATAGAAAGTTTATTTTTTTTTGTTGCAACTTTTTCGTTCTAAATTATATTAATAAACTAATATACCTATTCAGTACGAAACCATAGGTAATAATTTATTTATATATGAATATTGAATCTTTTCAGCTTATGCAACCGTAGCGTTAGCACACCAATACCATTGTATTAACCATCTAACCACTCATACTGCACCACCGTAGTAAGGCCAACTCTCGCTTTTATTTACGAACGAAGATGGTGGAAATACTGGAAATTACCTTAACGATTTGATTTAAAGCTGTATCTGCTCCCAGTGAAAAATCGGTTCCTGGTACGTTGTTGCTATATGTAACTGGTACTACTACTAAAGGTATACAAAACTCTTTATACTTTTTCCGATAATCATACATCATTATACCGGTCTTTAAGGCCTGCAAACAAAATAAAATAGGTAGAATTTGATTAGTTTGAGTCTTGAATTATTATACTTCTGTTCCTCCAGCAATTATACACGAGCTAATATTTAAGTTTTTCATTTGCATCGCAACCTTTTTCATCATTTCCTCATCAGGAATTGTTCTTGTTATTCCTAACTTAACACCGCCTTGATTTAGCCAACCAATAACACTGGACCAATGAAGTTCAATAACCTATTTTTCATAAAAAAATCTTACAACTCGATTTAATATTTGTACACATTACACATGTATTCATATTTAATTCCCTTTTTCCAACAAACTTGAAACTAATACATAAATAACCAACTAATTTGAATAAAGTTACTTCGCCTTTTATTAATCCATCAATACTGAATTTCGCTCCAAGTACCCGATGTTTTGATGCTATTGTTGCTCGAACTATAGAATACATTAATGCGTTTATTCCGTTACTAGAGCCTCCAATATTCAATATTAAAGTTATTTTTCCCTAAAATATTTACTTTTATTGTTACTAAAATATAATAGTATTGAAAATAAAATACAAACTTCTAGATTAACGATTTCTTTGTGTATCATTTGTTTGTATGTCACTAAATTTTGTTCAAAACTCCTGAAAATGGTTCGTTTAAAAATATTAAATTATTGAACAAAAATACATTTCTTGAAGTCTTAATAAATTCGTTTTTATTACCTACTATATTAATTGTATTTTTGTAAATATATCGGTGCTAATTCAAACATACAGTACCCTATACGGCTATACCTAGTGGTCCCTCTTTACTATATTATAATGTGTGCGGTGCTCTCCGTCGGGGGTTTTTTTAAAACAACATGAATATTCTCAATGTTATTAGTTATTCCTAATTTCTATATTAAATTAATAATTATATTATACTAATTTTAATTTATTACGATGGAATTTAATGGTTATACCTCAAGTATATTATAAACATGAAATATAAGTAACTATAAATTAGGAATGACATTTTTATTTTAATGATATATTATCCAAAGTTGTTACTATTAAACGTACTGGCCTCGAAGTTTCAATGCCTTATCGAAATCTTTTTGTTCAATGGCGTTTGCTATTTCAAACGTACTTTTGACACATTTCATCAATGATTGATGTTCAATTGTATTAGCATTAAGACATACAACTTTTGGTTCAGATGTTTTTGTAGCTTCTAATAAACACAAAACAGCGTGAGCACCCATGCGTGATGCCTAATAAGTACAGTAAAAAAAAAATAAAAAAGCTTAAAAAATATAAGCTATAACGTCAAAATTATTTAGTAATAATTCATATTAGGTACCTACCAAAATTCTATCAAATGCTGAAGGACTTCCGCCTCTTTGAACATGTCCTAAAACAGTTACCCTAGCGTCTTGTTGTAATCTGTCTACTAAAACATTTTTGACCATTTCTGATGTAATAGCAGTACCATTTAAGTCAACTGCTCCTTCCGAAACAATTATAATGTTTAACCTTTTACCATATTTTCTTGCCTAAAAAAAGTTTTTTTTACAAATATAATATTTTGGATTAGGCATCAAATCGTATACTAAAATTAGTAAAATAAATTAAAAATGCTGAAAAATCTTAAAATAAAAAAATGCAAAGTAAAAGTTACACTTTTGAAGTACCTATCTACAGAGCTATCTTTGGCTTTATAGGAGACCTTGGGTACATAATGGTTAGGAGCTCTTTTAGAAGCCAAAACAAAATACCAATGTCAAATAACGATTTTACACGCTGATAATATTATTATAATAATATAATGATTAAAATATCAAGCCTGGCAATAAAATATTTAGCTGAGATATTATGTTACAACGTGAAGATGTAAATTATATTACTTTTCGGAGCCTCTATCGGTTGAGAACTTCATTAATTGGGAGGCTTTGGGCACGCGCCATTAGGATAAAGACAACATTGTCTATGGTTTACATGAATTATGATCATAATGATATTTAAACGATTTTTTAGTTAATTGAATTAAAGATATATAATATAAAAATGTTAACATACCCTTTGCACATGTTCACATAACTTATCTGGCCAATCCAATTTCTGCGGCCATTCCCTAATGAATAAGTAATCAGCTTCACACATCAACGCACTTTTGACAGCTAAATAACTGTATAATAGGGCACATATAAAGTAGTATTATTTACTTAAATCTTAAATCGTTAATACCTATTTAAATTACTATTACCCACAATTACGACCCATAACTTCCATTATAAACGTTCTTTGATGAGAAAATGCAGTGCTTACAATAGAATCTATTGCTTCAAGTATTCGATGAAGTGCTGTATCAGCACCAATGGTCATGTCAGTGCCGCTAAAATCGTTGTCAATTGATCCAACAATGCCAACCAAGTTTAAATGGTCAAATTTTTTTGAAGTTTCTTCATCTATCTCCCCTACACAGTTATTTATGTTTGTTATCAAAATTCAAGGGAAATAAACAATAATTACCTTTTCTTAAAAGTTCATCAATATAACTTGGCCATTCTTCACGAAAAATATTAGCACCAGACAAGGAACCGTCTCCGCCAATTACCACCAAGTTACCAATGCCAAGTGATATCATATTTTTAGTTGCTTTCATTCTTCCTTCTTTAGTCATAAACTCCATACACCTTTTTGTTCCAATAATAGTACCACCCTTAAATTTAACATTTTTTAAGTAAGAGGTACTTAATCTTAAAACCGACAACTTAAAACCATACCAAATTTAGAGTAAAAGATACGTCATACCAATTAGCTTTTGTTATATAATCATTGCCTTCAATTAGTCCATAATATCCTTCTTTGACAAAATAAACATTCGCGCCTAATTGAATTGATACTCTAACAACAGACCTTACTGCTGCATTCATTCCTGAAAATTACATCAATGTCTAACTATAAAGTGTTTCTATAACTGTAAGTCTATTAAGTGTTAATATCAGTAGGTATAAATGTATAATATAACGTGTATACTGCACAACATCTTTCATTATTGAATTCTTACCTTGAGAGTCTCCTCCACTAGTCAAGACTGCTAATGTTACACTTGAGTTCTTTCCACGTGGAAACTTCTCAAAAATCAATTTAAAATCATAAAATGACCTAAACATAAAAAAGTAGCAAAATGTATTTAATATTAATACAAATAAAGATAAGGATAGGTACTTACATTTTATTGAATTTTTCAATTAGATGTTTAAAAATATATAATGCACGTTTTAAATAATAAATATTTTGTTTGTTTTTATTTTAAGTGTAACTGTGTAACGTAATAAACAATAAATAACTATCAGATTCCTAATAAACATTTTTTATGCTTAGATAATATTTTTCCAAAGACTTAAAAATTATTCATTCAAGGATAATATTAGTTGTAGACTTATAGTATTTAATATCTACATAATTCTTAATATGATAACGATAATTAATATCGAATATAATATAGTATATTAATATAGTTTATTAAAAAATATATACCTTTATATTTATATTTTTTACACTACTTACATTATCATTATAAATAATTTTTAACTATCGCCTTATAGGCATATTTTAATGATTTATTTATGTATTTATATTTTCTTTACTTCCTTATACATAATTGATTGACAATAATGCCAATTTAGATACAATCACAATCATCGCTATAGATACTCTCTACTTCTATACCCACAGTCCGTGTTTTGATGAACTAGACCGAGTCTGTTAATCAGAAACTTACACCAAAACTTGATTATAAAGACTGAATTATGATTCGACAGTTTGAAACAAATTAAACCGATTGTTATTTTATTATTAAATATATTAAGTAGACCATTCAAAACATTCTGTTTTGATAATAAATTTGAATATACATTACATTACTAATTTAGGTACTAATTACTATTAATATATTTTACAAGAAATTTAAAATAATATTTATTTAATTTATTGCTTTATGAGATAGGTAATAGGTACTATAGAGTATAGGTATATATTATTTATAGTTAATGGAATTAACAATTTTACATAAAGTAATATGAAAATTTTATATTTATACACATTCCAATATTGATCTTATCAAAGTTCAGTTATACCTATTCTGTAATTATTTTTCCTTGAAAAACAAAAATAGTTAAAATGCAATTATTAATTATTAATAGGTATTTAACAAAATATTTTATTTAATTTATTTTTATATACTATATTTTTAAATATAATATTGTTTGAAATAAAAAAATCTATGGATCATAACAGCCATAACAGCGTGGCCAGAACCAAATTCAAGACCAAACTGATACCATAATATAATCGGTCTTATATCTTTAGACCAGACAAGGTCGAAATAAAATAAAATAATTTTATTCGACTGAACCAAACTGCAAGTTGCAACACTAAATATTTTTGATTGGACAAATATATTTAACTGAACTGAACTAAACATTTACTTAATTTTATTTCATAAGAATGGACTAAATCAGACCGTTGTCCAGTACAGTTCTAACCAAATTGATATAATCTAGCCCATGTAGAACACTAGAGTTAACTCGAGTTAGTACTGCTTAGTAGCTTCTCATAATATTATAAAATAAATGTTTTTTATCAATTATCAATTTATATTAATATAAAACTAAAACGTCTTTTTATTTAACTATGTATTTAAAAAAACATAATATTTTACAAGCTTAAAACATTTCTTTATTCTATGCTTTTAGAACATTACCTAACTGTTTTATTTTAATTTTTTCAATATTATCTAAAATATTGTGTATGAAAGTCTATTTTAGGTACCCACTTAAGTTTCACTTATATATTTAAATATTTTATTCGCATTATTATAGTTAAATTAATTGACTTAAATTTCAAGTCAGTATGAAAGTTTTAATAATTAAACTTTGCACAAACAACTCAATTGGAGGTTGGGATCACATATTTAATTCAGTATTACACATTTTTAAAACAGGAACAAATTTTACAAGAGTTATTTACACATTAAAAATATCAAATAAAATAACTTACATTAAAATCTGAATATATTTAAAAGTGCAGTAATAAACTTCTATAGAGTAAAGTCCAAAAAACAAAAAAAAAAAAATAAGAATCATCATGCAATGTTATTGAACTTAGTAAAAAAAATTAAATGAAACGACAACCCTCTATTATTTAAAAAGAATCAAAAACAACTTAAAATTTTAAATAGTGATTGGATGTAAAATATTTTTTCAATATTTAATTAATTACATTTTAAAAACATAACAAAACTTCTCTGGTCAGGTGACAATAAGACACTTTTTTTCTTATTAATATGTTTTGTATTCAATTAAAATAATTTTATGGAGACATTTTGTTAAATAACCGATGTTGACTGTTGAGCAACAAAACAATTTATGGTATATAACTAATAGCTGAGTATTTGTGTTTCTGTAAATTAGCATAAGTATATTTTATAGTAAATTTAATAATGCCAAACATATATACAAAAATTATTTGACTATATCTTAAATTCTAAACTCTTGAAACAATAAACGGTGGAAATAATGATATTCTAATCCAGTGATATATATACATATATCCGTCTTACTAGGAAAACGAATGAAGGACAATAGTCTACACCATAAAAATGTTTTTGTATCACTATAGTTATAGTCTAGAACTTATCTCACAGTTACAAGAATTTATTTAATTAAAAATATAATTAATTAGGTATGTCAAACAATATTATATTATGGAATCTTTATAGTTGATTGTATTCAAAAAACTCTATCAAATTTAAGTAAACTCTCTAGACTATATTCTTAGTAAGATTAAAATATATATACTATGTTTATTGTTTAAATTTAGTGACTGTGTAATACAAATAATAAAATTTAAATTCGCAGTTGATAACATACCTTTTTGTAGAAAATAACTATATTTTCTTGATTAAAAACAGTAATTTATTTTTATAATTTGTCAATAATTAACCTATTCATATGTAATTTTAAAGTATGTATAAATTATTTAACCATTATTTAATAACTTTTGATTCAAATTTATTAATTGTATACATTTAAAAATACATTTTGAAAATTAGTTTAAAGACATCAAATTATTTTATTTTTATAATAGTTTAACAAATACTAATAATGGTCTTAAATATTATTCATCTGCAATTACTGGATTTTCCATTTTGCCAATACATGATATTTCACTTTCGATGACATCTCCAATCTGAAAATATGTTGAAACAATATTATTATTTTGATGATTGTAATACTTATTGTTACTATGCCATAATTTATAAGTTCCTTACTTTTAAAAATTCTTTTGGTTCTCGAAATACGCCAACTCCACTAGGCGTTCCAGTAAGAATTATGTCTCCAGGCAATAATGTGATCAAACTAAAAATGTTTGGTTTTTATTAGTGTTTGACAATGATAAATTTTGAATATTATTAAATCTTTTTCCGTTTTAATATTACTAATACAATATTATAAATGTTCAAATTATTTTTCGTTTTAATAATATTTAGGATTTTTGTGCATATTTTAGAAAATCTGTAGTTTGGAATCAATATAAAACTTGAGGAATAAAAATTATTTTTACCAACTACTGGTATAGAGTTAAAATAAAATTCTTTATCCATGAACAGAAAAGCAAGAAATATCAAAATACAAATTTTTAAATCTAATATTATGTTGTACTGCAGTTATAATCTAAGTTTAATTTAATTTTTATTTTCATTATCAATTATTATTATTGATTCATAATACAATTCAATATATTTAATAAGTTTATAACTGATAGAGAAGACGAGAATTATAAAAAAGTTGTTTATATTAGTCCAGTGTCGTATGTCATACACTCTTACTTACTAAATGTAACATAAAATTATTAAAACTTGTTGATTATGTGAAAATGCAATATAAGATTTTTATTACATATAATAATATAATATGAGTGTGCAGTTAACAAAATAAATATTTCTAAGAGTCAGCATTCTAAAAGTTTTATATTCTTAAACATAGCTTTTCTAAAATTTGGTATTCTAGAACTTAGCATTCTAATGTATGACTTTATAAAACCGTTGTTTAAATTTCAACTTTTAAAAACATCTTAAAAATATGTATGATATAATATTGTGACAAATGAGCAATACTGTTGGCTTATAGTTGTTGTTAGTACATAGTTATATAGTATTAATTTGCATTCAATAAAATATTTTCAATTAAACTAATTATCCTTCATACATTTATGGTTTGATTTCACAACAATAAAATAATTTATTTAACTAATTTAAGTTTAACATGATAATTTATTAAATATTTTTATATGTATATTTAATCAATGACTGAACTTAAAGCTGGTAATAAAGTAATAATTATATTCATATATATTATAAAGGTATTTAATTATTTATTATTTATTTATTTATTTTTTACTATATTATAGTAATATTAATCATTTTATTCTGGAACATAGGTAGAAAGTAAATATAAATAATAAAAGTTAAATAGTTTTGTTTTGCTTTAATAATGATAAGTTCAATTAGTAATATTATAGTATTATCTACTTACTTTGACAAAAATGAAACTAATTTATCAACTCTGTGAATCAGTTCTTCAGTAGAACCATTTTGTTTCATGACACCATTAATTGAACATTTTATTTGTAGTGAATGTGGTTCAGGAATTTCATTTTTATGTACCAAAACTGATCCCAGAGGGCAAAATGTATCCATACTTTTTGCTATAAAATAAATTAATGATTTAAAATTGTATACCAATATATTAGTACAGTAATATTTCACTTCTATAATGACAATTTACCAATCAACCATTGCCCATTGTTTCTAGTTTTCTGCCAATCTCTTGCTGATATATCTTGAGCAATAGTGTATCCAAACACATATTTATATGCATCGTCAACACTTACATTCTTACATGTATTTCCAATAACTACAGCCATTTCTACTTCCCAATCTAATGCCTAAAATTTTAATAATCCTCAATAATAAAATAATAATAATTGGTACATGTAATAAAATTGTTCAGCTAGTCTTATTTACTTTTGATTTTGATGAATGCTTTACAGCATCATTTGGGCCAATAATTGTACTTGGGAATTTTGAAAAAAAGAATGGCTCTTTGGGGTATGGTTTATTTTGTTCATCACAGTGTCCTTTATAATTCAGTCCTACACATATAACCTTGAATAAATTTAATACATAATATATCAAATAATAATAAGTAGGTATAAGTACAACGATTATTATTATCATTATAGTAATCTTACTTTATCTGGTTTAGTAATACATGGTAACAATTCGACCTGATTCAACTGCAAGACTTTCTTTTTTTCTTTAACTATCCTTCAATATAACAACATAGTATATAATTAATGGATGTCTGTATTTATTAATTTGTTATTTTACACAAACTTTTCAATTCTATCAATTGAGTATTCACTGTGTAAAAACGATACCATATCAACGGGAATAGTCGGATCTGCACCATTCAAGCTCACTATTGATTTACCACAATTCAGCTGGATACCCAAACCTCGATCACAACCATCTCTATATTGAACAAATCTCATCGCTTGGTGATTAGTGCTGCTAAAACTTCTAACATTGTTTTGTATTCTAATAGTGTTTTTTAGAAATTTATATGAAACACGAAAAAAAATCATATTGGTATTTTGTGAATTAAAAACAATGTGTTGAGCAAAAGTCCAATATAAAAATAAAAATTATAGCAGTAAGAATTAAGTAATATTCACAAGTACTCAAATTACATAATTTGTTGTTTTGACAATTTTCACATGAAAAGTATCGATGTTTTAATTATTGTTTAACACTTTAACTCGGTGGACTACGGTAATGTCGATAATCGGTAATATTATATCGGTATTATTTTCATTTATTATTAACTGGCCGTATTAGTGTACCTACTTACATAATAATATATTGGTATTATAATATAGTGTTAATTTTATCTGTTTATCACATTGGGATAGATAATAATATAATTGATATTATCATTGATTATAAATATTATTATTATTATTATCAATAAATACATATTACGCTTATAGTCTTAACACATAATATAATCTTTTATATAGAACTTTATGTCTTTAGTAGTTTAGTTCTTACTACTCTAAGCTCATCGTATAATTAAAAGTTTGACGTCTATGTCATAGACATATAGACATTAAATTATATATCAATATATGTAGAGTTCAAACATAGGCGTGCGCACGGAGCTCGACCGGATTTGTTTTAGGAGCATAGTAAAATTTCAAATTTGTGTATATTATATTTAATTATAACTAGGACTCGGAAGTTGTAGGATCTGAAAAGGCAAAATATGCATGCTAATATACACAAAAAAATTGTAAGATATGCATGAAAAAATGTTAAATATGCAAACAAAATTAACCAACTTGATCAAGTCTGCGAGAGAACACGGGACCGGCATCGCGTAATCGCCGATAAGCCATATGAACATCTGAACAGTATCTAGTTTTTTACCAGCATTGTAATAAGACCCGATCAGTGCAGAAATACGTAGTGTAGATAAACGGAGACCTCCTTAGCTAAGACTTTTTCGGACGAGTGAGTGATGCAATAGTCGGAGTATTCCGGCATTGAACTGATTGTTATCCTGTTCGACCCAGACTTCCTTTAGTTCCCAACAGTATGTTTGCCGCAAGTAATGTTATTAGAAGAAAACATCAATTTTTCAAGAAAATATTAAACAAGTATAGAAATCTCACGAAAATTGAAAAATATGCATAAAAAACATATGAAAATTAAGAAATATGCACTTTTTTTCTAAAATTGCCAAAATATACAAAAAAATGCATTTTTTATTTTTGTATTAAACTCATCAACATATAGAACGGATTTCTAGCTTGGTCTGCTATAAATTGAGAGGATACAGAAAAATATGCAACTCCTACAACTTCCGAGCCCTAATTATAACAATACATTCATGGAAATCAAAAACATTTTTATTTGTCGTAATAAAATTAAAAATATTTGTGTACTACTACCTATATCAATTTTATTGATTTTTATCTTTTAAAACAAAAACATGTGCACAAAACCACAAAATATGTAATATAACCATACACTACCCATAGGAAATAGAAGAATTCATTTATAATTCTTCTTTAATTAAAATAATTACATAACTACACATTTATACATTACCAAATGTATGTGTAGACAATAGTTATTTGGTACACACATTGCATTATGTACCTATTAATGGTACTGGTCTGTTATAGCCCCGCCACTTGGATTTGTTGCCGCCCTGCTATCCATATAACAATAAATATATCATACCTATACAAATAATCTAATAACTCGACGGAAAAAACTTACCATTATTACTATAAAGTACCTTTTATAGATATTTTATTTAACATATAATATGGATCGATATATATCATTGATTATACATAATATAGTATACTATATAAAAATGAATAATCAATAATATACCACTTTTTTTAAAAAAAAAAAAAAATTGGGCATTGAGTTTTCTTCATTTTATACATACTTAATTGTACTTACATCATTTTATTTTAAAGAATTTACAATTTTATTTTGAACTCCAAAAATTTGTTAAAAAATTGGCACATTAATGTTGTGTGCACAATGCACATACATCTTGATTCTATTTATTCACATAAATGTTACACCATTTTTAATGTTTTATTAGAATGTGGGTATGTTTATGTGTTAAAAAAATATATGATGTATACAATTTAAACTTACTCTTATAGTAACAAAAGAGAAAATTATAATAAAATGTTTTACTTCCTTTAATAGTCAATTGAATGTAATGTGATAATTGCCCATAGGTCACTACTTATGATAGTGTGAAAATTTGTAACTATCTAACAATAAATTATTTAAAAATGTCTTTATTTGAATACAGATTACAAATCAGACAAATCAGATTGAATAATTCTCATAAAAAATTCACATTAAATATTAACAATAACAGTTTTTAACAGTTTTTGCTTTTGTCGTTTTCTTTTCTTTTGAACATTTTGTGTAATGTTGAATACTAATTCTTCTTCTTCTTGGCTATTGTTTATGAACATCAATGAGTGTAAATTTTCACCCACTAAATCCTATTTAATATAGAATTATTTAAAAGTAAGTAATTATTCAAATTCATTTTAATACAATCAAATAATTATTAAGCAATACATACTCTAAATTCATTAGTTTTCTTTGTTGCAAGTACATTTAATTGCCTTAGGATAGGCATCATATCTTTGACAGATGATATTGGTTTATGCAATGTTTGTACTAAAAATATAAGTGATCGGACAACTGGCTCAATTCCGTGGTGCATATGATTTAACAATGGTATTAACGCTTCCATAAAATAACATACACTTGAAAAAGGCATCAGTAATAAAACCTCTTCCAACTCACTATAAATCATATTAATTTAATTTTTAATTACCTAATGTATAAATTATGATTATAAAAAAATTTAAATTATTCTAATAAATTAAACTTGCCTTGAGCGTATTCTTTTAATTATTTCTAATAAATAATCGTCAGTATTTTTAACATTAAACGCAGTCATTATTATTGGTAATGATGGTTTGTCTAGACCTTTAGTTTCGTTTTCTAATAGGCTATCTTTGTACTCTTTGATTACATTTAAACACTCCAATAATAATTCAGCCTAAAAAAAAAAATATTAAAATTAATTAAGAATAATATCAATAGATTGACATTTTATTACAGCTTTTTCAGATGAAATGGTCTTTTTTGTTGGTAATGCAAGAACAGATGGCCCTCCATACACATTGGTTTCTTCACCAGTGGCTAGTTCTTTTTCATCTTCTTGTGTCCTTTCTTCTTCCCGTTCATCTTCTAATACAAGAGGCTCTTCAGTTTTCTCATATAAGCGTATAACATTGTCTTGGCCACAACTCGCAATATAATGACCATTTCCACTCACAGACATATTATAACATTCCCCTCGGTGACCCTAAAACAAATAAAATACATGACATAGTAACAACAGAAGACAAATTATAATTGTTCCTTTTTATTTACTTGAAGTGTCAGGACTCTTTCAAAGACATCGGCATCCCAATGTTTAACGTTTCCATTCTTATCGGTAGTGAAAAACTGATGAGTCTTGGGAATAAACTTAATACTGGTCAAAGTAGACTCTGTAGTTAAACGCCTATGACAGTCTCCATAATCCAAGCCCCAAATTCTGATTGTCTTATCACCACTTGCAGTTATAATAATTGATGAATCATAGCTTATGTCCATATCATTAACCGGTAGTGTGTGTCCATAAAGATCAATAAAGTGCTAAAAAAAATATTATTTTCATTACCTGCAGTTAAAGTTTTGTTTTTATAAATTCAAAGAGTAAAATAGTAACACTTACCTTAAATGTGTCCATAAAAAATATTTTGACAGTGTTATCTAAAAGAGCAACTGCTAATAATTTGTTATCTGGGCTTACTCTTGAACACTGTACATTTTCATCCAACTCTAATGTCTTCAGGTGCAATAACGATAATACTTTTCGATCAGTATTTGGCAAAATTACTAATTCCAATTGCCATAGTTTAACTGTACTATCACCACCGCCCGTAATACAGCCCAACTATAATGGTTATTAAAAAATATTGTATCAGAAAAATAAAAATAAAAATAAACATTATTTTTACCTCGTCTGGTAACATATAAATTGATTTCAAATCTTTTAGATGTGCAGAAATGCTTTCAATAATATCTCCTGCAGCTATGTCAATTACCAACAATTTACCATCATCAAGACCAGCTAAAATATGTCTGTCGCCGGGAACCACACATAAACACTGAACAGGACTTGATGTTTCCACAGTTCGAATGCAATTAAGAGATTTTTTGTTCCACATTTTTACAGACTCTGAACCTCCAGTGAATACAGCTAAATTGTCTGAACTAAATGCTAAAACTCTTACATTAGATCTATGGCCATGTAACGAAATCTTCCGAATTCGTTTTACTTCTTTACCAACTGCTAATGACACAGAATAAAATGCTAAAGTGTTATCTGCCATACTCACTACAACCTGTCAATACCAAAGAAGTTATATTAAATATTTGAATGAAACATAACATTTTAATTGATTTGATTTTACTTTAACATGGGTTTGATTTACAACCAAATCAGCAGATTTAATTTTGTAGTCAGTTAAAATAGGAGGTAAACGTCGAACTACATCTTGCAATGCAGGATTTTTTTCATTTAAAAATGCAATATCTTCATCATTCTCACCACGCCTGTTGGACATAGGAAATTATAATGTAATAAAGTAATTCAAATAATAGTAAATACAAAAAAAAAAAAAAATAAATAATTATTATGGTCTGTGTTAAATACAAATATATATGTAATGTTAATAAATTGTCAATCTTTTTGATTTCGTCAACCCAAAATACATGTTATATATATATCAATATGTTATATTGATTATTTTAAAAAGATTTACATAATACAATAACATACTTTAAATACTATTAAATATGATATTTTACTTACTTAGAAGCTTTTTTCCTAAATTTTCTTTGACGATTACGTAAACGTTCTAATGCTTCACCATCCCCACTAAAAATAAATAACTCCAACAATTTACCATGTCCATGAACACAGAGAACATGATTTGTATTATCTGTAGCTGATGAAACAACACGGCCAGGACCTTCTCTCATTAAAGATCCACTTTTTTCACATTTTATTGATGACTAAAAATGATAGAATTCATTATTTTTATATTTTTTGTAGTTATAATTATACTAGTAAAAAAAAAATACTAACAGCAAAATCTAATAAGTTATCTGAAGACAAAAGCTCAGACATTTTAATCTCAGATTCCTCATCATTCATTTTTGATATTTTCCAAGTACGTAGTTCAGCGTCATTGCTGCCAGCAACTACAAAATCGTCATTGCGTAAAATAGACAAAGTCCATACCTAAAACAATTATAGTTTTCAACGTTTAACACTTTTTTTAGGAAATCTTTTCAAATGATGTATATTTTAACAAAATAGCACCAAGAAAATTAACAATACATAATTATATTTTTATATTCATAAATAAATCTTACTTCAGTTATATGACCTGCCAATGTCTTGAAACAGTGCCCAGTTGTTAAATCCCAAAACTTAATATAAGTATCCTTTGATGATGTCACCACAAGGTTGTGCTTGTTAATAAACTGGACTCCTGTCACTACACCCTTGTGACCAGACAATCTATGTAAACCTTTTTCTGCTATAACATCCCAAATTACTGCTTCAGTATCCTATAAAATTAAAAAACCATATATTTTAATCTCATATTATAATTTGTAACAATAAACTTAAAGAACATACTTTGGAACCTGAAGCGAGCATGTGACCATGAGTGTCATAAGTTAGTGCAGTAATGGTTGAACGATGACCTTGGAATGTTCCAATAAGTTCACCAGTCGCCAAATTAAACGTATTCACTAAACCATCAGAATAGCCTACAGCAATATGTTTACCTTCCGGAGTAGTGGCTAACTTAACGACAGATATTTTTTTTGATGTATTATTTTTCATATCTTCATCTTCAATTGTCATAACCTAATTGATAATGAATAAATATATTAAATGATATATTATTTATAATATAAATACATATATTTTTTCCTTATTGAAACTGTTTAAATGAAAAAAGTTTAAGTGTTTTTTAATATGTTTACCAATTTTTCCAAACGCAAGTCCCAAATTATAACATTTTCACAAGCACCAACAGCTACATATCTGTCAGAAATACCGTTCAGCGTTACAAAGACTATGTTACAGTCAGGATGGCAAACAATATTGAAATTTTTCAATGGAACATAACGCAAGTATTGCTTGGTTATACCCATTTTAAATGGTTTTGACCTAAAAAAAAAAATATTATTATGGCATACCAGCCTTGGTAAAAATTAAATGACGAGCACTATTTGTGTTCACTAAATGGAGTTCTTACAATGTCTAATTAAGACTAACCAGCAGAATTCTATCGGTTAACACATAAGAAATTCTGCCAGTTAGCGTTATTAGACGCTAACCGGACATTGTTAGAACGTCCCTAAAACGGATAAGATTTTGATTAATAACTCAAGTATTTTATGGAGTTGTTATGATCGACAATGGCCATTACTTGGGGACATTGTCACTCTTCGACTTGTAAACAACGATTTAATTACCTTAAGTGATGAACAGCACGACTTTATCTTGTTTATTAATGATGTAGCAAACAAGTACGATTCATAGCAACCTTACAGAATAATTCTTTCGTCGCACATATCGAGTCACGTGCTTACTGCTTACGAATTGTGACGAACTGTTATCACACCGCTATCCTCTAGTTATCACACCGGTGGTCAAATATTTGTAATATTATTATCACTATAAGCTTATGATAACAGTGTTAACTTGTAGGAATGTGGGCTGTGGCGGCAAATATCCCATTATTCCAAATGTGCTATGTGTATTATGGCCATTATGCACTTGACTGGCTTCGAGACTCGAGACTACTACTCGAGTTTATCGATTTCGATAACAATAATTACTATTAATTATCTGTATTTATATTATTTATCAAAACTCAAGATTCTAGTTTCGAGTGTTTCGACATTAGAGATTTCGACTGTCGGCTATCTAACAACTCTGTACGACTTACATTTCATATTTTTTAATTATAATTGTACATAATATTACGCAGAACGATTACCTAATGAATGATAATTAAAATTTTTTCAACAATGTAACAAGAGTGAATTCATAGACGTAGTCATTTTTACATAATATTATGTTTGTTATTACTAATTTGTTTAACTAGTAAAGTGTAACCTATTATAGGTACTTAATTAATTCATTTGCTTGTTATGAATTTTCTTCTATTAATTTAAAACATTAAATAATTGTATGTTATGTAAAACTATTAACAGTACCATATTTACTTAATAATATCATTGAGTACTAAACATAATATACATTGTATATAAATAAAATAAATAAAATATTTACTATTGACTACCTACGTATATTAAATTAAAATACCTACTTTTTATAAAAATTTATTTTTATTTGTATTTTATTCAACTATATTTAAAATTATGGATTTTGAAAAAACAACTATAAGAGTGGGAATACTAACAAGTAAGTTATAATTAAATGTTTTAATATTAGTACTTAACTCTAAATACATATTATTGAACCCATTTTCAGTTAGTGACTCTAGAACACCTTCAACATCTGATATTAATTCATTTGACTCCAGTGGCCATAATTTAATTAAATTGATTAATGATTCAAATGTAATTAAATCGGCTAAAGTAGTTCAGTATGATTGTGTCACTGATGATTTTGATAAAATTCAGGTATTGTTTATTATTCTTCTTACTACATCCTTTACTAAAGGCTTAAAACAACAACTAAGTAAATCTAATTTTTAAAATTGTTCAGGGCTTATAAAAACCGTTTCATTCCATGATCAATCGATACTGAAACTATTACAGTTAATTTTTTCTATTATTAATATGATGAAAAACAATAATATGGACTTAGAATTTAGTTAACTTTTTTTTCTTTAGACAAAAGTCGTCCAAAATTATGAAACCTATACATTTATCTAGTTATTACGCCAACAATATTGTGTTTTGAGAGTTTACTCATAGTAATTTAAAAAAAATTTAAAATTTAAATTTTATTACTTTGCAATATAATAAAACAGTTTCTTAAGTTTTAAATTGAGTTATGTCAAAACAAGTGACATAAAATGTTTTATATTCACAATAACAAACCAAAACTTTTGTTTGGTAAAATTAGTAAATAAACTAAATAAACTATGTTTATATTAATCGGATTTATCTAGTTATTGCACCCGAATGTTTGTAATTTTTTCCTACACAATAATTCACGAAAAAGTGGATTTAACTATTTGTTGTTCCAAGCCCTTCAATTAGATTATTTAAGAAAAAATGTGGCTGTCAATGTGCAGTCCATAATACATTTTTTGATTACAATTAAGTTTAAAAATTAAAATACTGTACTATTTTATATAACTAATCATTTCATATAACAACACAGTAAGTATAAAATATCTTACTAATAATATAAAATACTATAATTTAAATTTGTTTTGATCAGTTATAATTTGTGTGGGAATCTATAATAATAGAATGAATTGATCTATTATAAAACTTAAAGGTAAAAATATTATCTGTTTTCGCTAGGATTTTTTATACAAAATTGTGTACCAAATTAAATTCTGTTGGTGAACAATGCTTAAGTGAAATGAAAGAAAGTTATAAAAAAATCCAAAAACGTGATATAAACAATGGTACCTATTATTGTTACAAAATATTTAAGATGTTAAAAATAGGGTTGTTAAACATGGCAATCCATTCGTAAAGAAAATCCATTTTTCACATATTATATCAATTGAAATGGAAAAAATAATGGTAGATTAAGTTTGTGTAAAATAATGGAATTCATTTAAGATAGCACATGACATGTGTGCCTTAAATAAATTGTAATAAATACATAATCAAAACTTGCTTAAAAACTAAAATATTGCAAAAAAAAAAAATCCTTTAAAATCACAGATAGTATTTTTACATTTAAGTTTTATGATGGTCAATTTAGGTTACTAAATAAAATTAGTATTTCTGAATACAGATTTGGTATATGATACATTTGTAAGGTGGAGACAATTAAAATGTGTGTAGCATCCTTTTAATTAATTGTAATTTATTTATCGTATGGCTAATTAATTTGAATAATCAGTGATTATTAATTATCTGAAATATGTCTTTAAATTATTTAGAAAGTTTTAAAATTAATTATTTGTATTCTTTCCCTGTTACTATTCTTCACCAAGATACAGCAATATTAATAAAGATAATGACCTATACTAACAAGTATAAGTCTACACATTTATACTTGTGTCAATAAATGTAGAACACATAGTATACATTTGTCTATTGTACAGCCAAAAATATATTACATTTTTATTTATCAATTATATATTGTTTAAAATAGTACTTATTACTTTAACACATTGTATTTGTATTATTAAATGTAATATAATATTATAAAATATTTATTTTATATTTTTACTGCTAAATTACATACCTTATACTATCAATACTTTTTTTTATTATTTTTTTAAACATTATGTTATAAAATATAAAATGTCACCATTGAGTGACTTCTTTTATCACGTATTCCATTTCAAATAAAAAAGAACTGTTTAATATATATCAGTGTACAAGCTTATTATACTTTGAATACTACAGATTGTTTAGTTTTAAAATAAAGTTTAAAAAAAAAATCATTATGTTTTTTCAGGCAAAAATGTCTGAATGGTGTTCTGAAAGAAAGGTAGATGTTTTATTGAGTACAGGTGGTACAGGTTTTAGTTCAAGAGATGTAACTCCTGAGGCAACTCTTGGACTTGTTCAAAAATTGACACCTGGTATAAGCCAAGCAATAATGAATGAGAGTTTAAAACTTACTCCAATGGCAATGCTTTCTAGGTATAATATAATAATAAAATTATTAAGGAAAAAATATTAATAAATTTATAAACTGATTTTTATTTTAGAGCAGTGTCTGGAATATATGAAAAAACTTTAATTATTAATTTACCAGGGAGTGCTAAAGCTAGTAAAGAGTGTTTATCTGTTGTTGCTCACACTATACCACATGCTGTTTCATTAATCAAAGATGAAAAAGAAATTTCAAAACAATTTCATAAGCAGCTAGATTTCACAGCTAATAACAAATCAAGAGTTCCGGTACATTAAATTATTGATTTTTAGTATTACATTAGTTCCATTAAGTACTTCTTCTTAAAAGAATGTTAGATATATAGCTAACTTATACTCAGTAGATAAATTTTGTGTTGTTAGCTTTATATTAGATTTAAATTAACCTATTATCATTTATCAAACCTAAAATTAAGATTATTTTATAGGGCATTTAAAATAGTTTTTTTTTCTTTAATTGAAATTGAAATATGCTTAATTATGTAAAATATTAAAAATTTTAATAGTCAATAACTCACTTTAAAATAATAATAAAACCCTTTGTACATACATATTTGAAATGTTGAGGAATTTTGTTAAAATTCCAGCAAAAGTTTAAAAAAATAGTTTTTTTGATATTTTTTAATCAAAAAATTAACGATTTATGAGATGCTTTGTAAAATCATAATATAAACATATGGTGAAAATTTCAAATATCTATGATTATTTGTTCCAAACTTACACTAAAAAAACCAAATCAATTTTATCAAAAATGTAATTCCTATAAAAATTTCTGGTTTTCCTTAATTTTTTTTGTTCACGATTGTAAAATAAGTACCAGGCATTTTTAGTTTATTCTTTACTGAAGTACAAACTAAAGAATATATTATGTAATATAATATATAAAACTAAATCTAATTTGATATCCGAACCACCTTTTATGTTGAAAATCAAAGCATTTTATCAACTAATTATTGTGTATACACGCACAAAAAAAAAATTTTCATTGTAATTTCAATACATTTATCACCACTTAAAACCTAATATTATTGTAAAATGAATTATTAAGAATTCGAATTAGTAAGTTTGCAAAATGGAAACAACAAACCGTTGTTCCCAATATTAGCTACTTTTTTATGGGTAAATATTAACTATAGTGTTATTGTCTTGAATTTTTAATTTTACTTATTTAGGAATGTGTAACAAAAATTGCGTGTCGACCCAGAGAATCACAATTTCCAAAAATGTCCATGAAATCAGCTTTAAATATTTTAAAAGAACATGCCGTCTTACAATATACAGAAAACAACAAAATTAAGTAAATTTTACACAGACATATTTTACTTTAAATAATTTCATTTGTAAATAAATTGATTTTTTTTTTTTTTTAATTTAGAATTTTATGTTAATTATTTATTATTGTGTATTAGTGTAGACTGTAGAACAATAATATTTTTTGGTAAAATTTAAAAGGTATCCTGCTGTTTTGATTTTTTCTACTGGCGATGAACTTATAAGCATTAAAGATTCATATGGTGATTGTATCAGAGACACTAACTCTGTTATGATAAAACAAATATTGGAACAAGACCATTATAAGGGGCAGGTATTCAATTTTGGAATTGTACGAGACAAGTGCGTTAATTTAAATATGTGTATTACAGTTTTTATATTAATAAAATTAATTTATGTTATTAAGTTGGGATGACCTTTGCAAACATTTTGAAGATGCATTTAACAATGCTGATATAATAATAACCAGTGGAGGTGTATCTATGGGCGAAAAAGATTTAATTAAACACGTGCTCAAAGAACATTTTAAAAGTAAAATTCATTTTGGAAGAGTTAATATGAAACCAGGGTAATTATATTAACAATGTACATATTATATTTGTGGTTAACTACTAGTTATCTATGGCACTTATATTACAGAATGCCAACTACCTTTGTGACGCTTTTTTTCAAAGACACAAAGAAATATATATTTTGTTTGCCTGGTAATCCTGTGTCTGCTGGTGTTTGTACACATTTATTTGTATTGCCATATTTAAGATCAGTTTCTGGAAAAAAGATAATTATCCATTCTTTAAAAGCAAAGGTAAATAATATTTATTTAGTATTTAGTATAATAGTGCAGTTATATTTTATAATAATTTACATAGACGTAACACATGAATTTATAGCTAACACATCCTATCAATGGATTGGATATTAGACCAGAATATCGAAGGGCGTTGCTGAAGTATGAAAATGGAGAATTATACGTGTCATGTTTGAGTAATTATATATTTTGTTAAATAATTAAATTTTTGAAGTGTAGAGCATTTAAGATATTTTAAACTTGAAACAATATTAAAATGCATAGCAAACATTAACTAGTTGCCTTCAATCCTTGGGTTATATTAGCTTAACATTTTTATTTTATTGAAATTTTATGATTTGAATGTTAATGAAATAATTTATTAATACATGTTGGAAAATATTTATGCTCGCGTGAAAAAGAAATCATACAAAACTGTATATCATATTGTCTCATTACTTTTATGAATTTTTTCCTTAGCCACAAATAGATTTAAAGTATAAAATATTGCTAATTAATGTTATTATTAAGTTAATCAATTTAATATGTGATACAATACATTGCTGTACAGAAGAAGTATATTGAATTGCCCATAATCATACTAATAGGATAATATTTTTTTTGTAATCTTACTCAAAATAAATCTCTTACTGATTTATAGATAATATAATATAACATTATTAATAAAATCATTTTTTATTTTTTTTTATGTAATGAATTAAAGCTAATCATCAACAAAGTAGCAGGCTTTTGAGTTTTGTGGGTTCTAACTGTTTACTCCATTTACCTCCGTCATCAGAAGAAGCAAATATTGAATCAAGTACAATTATGGATGTTACACTAATTAAAAGTATAGAAAATACATATATTGCACCAATATTAAATGAAACAAACTTATCTATCGAGGTAAAGAATTTAATATGTTTGGCGAATTGTTATATTTAATTATTTATCTAAAATGTATGGTATAATAAATAATAATAACAATATTTTTAATTTTAAGATAAGCAGCACATAAAGTTTTGAATATTCGTGCAGGATAGTATATAACTTTTACGTTATTACCTATATATTAGAAATTATATTGCCAGACATAATTTAATGTACTCTAACCAGCTCCAATGGCGTAGTTATGATTTTTTTCTTGGGGGGGGGGATATATAATTTATTAGTTAAACATAAAGTGGTGGGCTCAATAAGTCAATGTATTAAACATTAAAAAAAGGGCTCTGGGGGGGTCTATCCCCATATCCTCCCCATAACTACGCCACTGAGTCTAGCTCACGATAGAAGTAAACTGTTTTGCTATTGTAGGCTGAAGGTAATAATCGATGTGACTGATACCAATATTGTTGGTATTCAAATGAGTGAGGATGTGCCAGCTCGTACACGTTTTCATCAGAACACAGTTGACTTCTTTTGTGGTTTAGATTATATTATATAATACATAGTAAACACTAAACACATTTTAAAAGTTGGACATTTATTAATATTATTACACATTCATTGTCTGATTACCCATTTGTAATTCATTTTCTATTTATTATTGTATGGCTTACTGATAATTTTTTAAAAAAGAAAGAAACAGCTTTTTGTTAAAATTAGTACTAATTAGGAATTCTCCCAGTTTATTTTTATTGAAAATTATTTGGTCCAAATAATTATTTTAATAGAAAAATATTTCTAGCACAAATGATTAATTTAGTACTCTAGCTGATATGAAGGTGTTTACAGTTCCTATTATGACCTATTCCAAGAGCCCCTATAAAAGTCTTACCTTAACCCCTGGTGGTTAAATAAAATAAATTTCCATATTTCCACGGTATATGTGACAACTCACATTCTTATTGGTTGCTATATTGTCCCACGCTTAAATCCTTTAAACTACAATTATACACAGTTGCTTTTTATGCATAATTATTGTCTAGACATGTTTTTATACCTATGTACTAGGTAGTGCATATTATTGAGATGTCCATTGTAATAATATGTAAAATTATAAGCCTTTCACATTTTTTTTTATGTTTATTTTATGGTATACTGATATCATAAGTCTATTACGATTGTATGGAATATTAGAGCCATCAGATTACATATCAATAATATTAATCACTATTTAACAATATTTATCATTGAAAAGTTTATAATTTAATGAAAAATATTATTGTAAATTCCATATTACATAATAATAGTACATTAGTACACATCAATAATATAATAGTATACATTTTATTTGTTATTATAATTATTATAGATAATCAAAAAACAAGGTATTTCTGACAATATAAAAAAAGAAGAACTGCTTCTCTTTTCATGTATTAATGATGTACTGCATTTGATGACAGAAAATATATTTGAAGCTAAAACTAAAAACATACCTACTGAGTAAATTTATTATTATTCCTATTATTTATTTTATGAAATATCAGTAATCCAATCATACTGTTGGTTAGTACAATAAATAATCACATGTTTTTCAGCTCTGCTATGGGTTATGTTTTATATTCACCCGTTTATTCTTCTGAAAATTTACCACCATTTCCAGCTTCTATAAAAGATGGGTATGCTATTAAGTACATTAATGAGGATTGTTGGTCTCCAAACTCCAATATATTTAATGTTGTACAAGTATCAGTGGCTGGTACAGCTGTAAGTATATATTTTATTTTTTATGTATGTTGCTATATTTTATACTTTTGTTATTTATAATTTTTTATAGCCTGATTGTCAAAAAGAGATTAAGGAAGGAGAATGTGCACGTATTAGTACTGGTGCACCTTTACCACCAGGAGCTAATTGTGTTGTACAAGTTGAAGATACAGCTGTTGTATCTAAATCATCTGATGGAAAAGTTGAATTGGCTATTTCTATATTAAAAGAACCTAAACTATTTGAAAATGTTAGGTAAGTTTACTTCAGTATACATTTTTGTATACATATCTAATTAAAAATATTTTAGTTTCTTTATTAGCCAAATAAAATGAATACAATTCATCACATTATAATATTTCTTGAATTAATTATTGATAAAATATTAATATATGTATTTCTATTCTTTTAGAAGTATTGGTTCTGACATCTCAGTAGGACAACATCTTTTAGATCAGAAAACTGTTCTAGGTCCCTTTGAAATAGCTTTGCTACGTTCTGTAGGTTGTGAAAATGTGCAAGTGTATAAGTAAGTTTTAATACAAATATTGTAAAATACATACATATGTATATTTGACTTCAAATATTTTTAATAGATGTCCATCAATACACATTATTCCATGTAATGACAATTCGGCATATGCAATATCTCATAAGTTAAAGAATATGTTGGAAGTGGCTGACTTTAAAGGAAACTTATTTAGTCAATTATTATGTAAAAAGTTAGTTGACATTTTTAAAAATATTTTAGAACGTTCTTGATTGAAATTATAATGTTTTCTCTTAACAGCATAACCAATTTCTCTGAGCTCTTTAAAAACGTATTTGATTATGATGATGTCATTATTATTTGTGGTAGTTTTTTTGAATTTTGTGATGTTGTTGAATCACATATTCATATTCGCAACGATACACGCAAGTAAATATAAAAATATTTTAATAAATAATAATAATACATTTAAAAAGTGTAGATAATGTTTAAAGATTAAAAATAAATATAAACTAATTAATTATACTTATAATTACGATTGTGATTAATCCCTATAGGATTTCACTTGGATTTGGTAGAATGAACCACAATGAGAAAAATGTAGTATTTTTACATATTGGTATATGTGACTCGGATTATATCTATAATTGTGTACATTTATTCATATTACCTTTTTTAAGATTTACTACTGGCAGAAAAAAAATTATTTCTTCAATAAAAACAAAAGTAATTGTTTCAATTCATAACCAATTTCAGATTCCATTAAAATAAAATATATCATTTTATATTATATTATTTTCAGTGTAATGTGACCTTGCATAATTTACCTTTAGACAAATTTGAAAAAGCTGAACTTGATTATGAAAACGGAGATTTCAATGTTACTTGTTTCACAAGTAAGTTTAATTGCTATATAGTACTTGTACATATCATATTTTATCTAGAACTAATATTATAATATGTTAATCACTATTAAATTATTAAAATAAAACATATTATCATGATTATTATTTAAGTATATTTAATAAAAAATAGGCATTCATTATTTGAGACTTCAAATAAACTTTTTATAATCTGTTCTTTAATAAAATCATTTATCATTTATATAATTCAATAACTGCGTGGGAAATCTTACGTTTTTGCTAGTTAAATTGAATTATAAACCGACTTTCAAAATTGTAATTAAATTATTCTTAAATTATTTGGTCAAGATACAATTATTAACTTTTGAATTACAAAACTAACTTCATTACAATAAATTTTATTTTAAAAATGATACTGAGATTTATAATTACATGATTAATACATTAGCTAAATAATAACAATTAAATATGAAATTGTATAAAATGTGTATTTAAGAGCCATAAACAATAATTATTGTTCAACACACACACTTGATTTTTAAATTTTAAATAACAATACATTTTTCAGATAACTAATTTTATATTGCTACTTACTTTTTTGACAAATATATAGATTTAAAGAAATTAAGTAATGAGTAATTTAGTTACAAAAATTTGATGTTAAAAAATTACTTATAATAAAATGTAATTAAGTTACCATCAGATCACTTAGATAAAAAGGTAATTTTGTTACGCAATGTATAACAGTTGTGACATTAGTTATGTTATTCTTCAATGCTGTTTAATTGTTACATAATATTTTAAATTTAGTAATATTCTGATGTCATATAGCAATGGAAGTATTAATTATTATTTTACTTTTATTTCAGTGAATCGTCAAAGTTGTCTTGTAAATATACCATCTTCTGCAGACAAAATGAATAATAAGTTAAAAGAAGAAAAAAAAACTGAATTAGATGCAATTGTTACTGAAAATTCTGATTCTTATTTTATATATTACTAATTATTAGATTTTTTTTTTTATTTCAAAATGTAATTTTTTGAACTGTATATTTAATTTTATTGAAACAGATTTAAATTTTTCATCTATATAGCTACTAATCTATTGTTAAATATTGATTCTATCAACTACCACTATAAAATAAAATATAATACATAGATACTAATATACTATGGAGAAATGTTAATTATAACATGCTTAATTTATTTTATGTGAGTGTGTGTGTGTGTAATGTAAAATTATGGAAAAAAAAATGTTAAACCATTTTTACAAGAAAAATAAAAAATAAGAAAAAAACATTAGAAAATAAAATAGAATAATTTAAAAATTATTAGCAAATTAAAAAGATCTTACCCTACAACCTACATTCACAACTTAATTATTATTACCCAAGGTCATTCAAATAATAAATAAACATTATGAATGCTTAATACATTTTAGTAATCACCTATTAGTTAGATTACTATAACTATAAACGTATAAATTCAATTTTTTTAAACAATATTATACTTATAATATTAACATAAAAAAAAAAAAAAAAATGGTGATACAAATTTCTTATAAACACAAATTATTTGATAAATATTAAATTAACAATGAAATATATTTAAATTAAAAGGTATTTTATTTTACATAGACCCAACAACATGACTTGGTACCAAATTCATGTGTACTGGTGATCTTAGAAAGTGCTCGTGGTGCAGTTTGGAAATGTTTGATAACTGAAAATATTTATTTAATCATAGTGTATAAACAAATACAATAATATAGGTAAAAGTGTTAAGTCTCCACAAATAATATTTTTTAATTAAAAAAATTTAAATCTATTCAATTTTTATTTTTAAAGTTATGAAAGTTAAAAATATTCATAATATCATTAAGTACCTACATATTACAAATACATTACTGTATATTAATGTTTTACACTCAATAATAATAATACATAAGCATAGGTGTGCCCACGGGAGTGCAGCTGCACATCCTGCAAAAATGTGTGTCTACTTTAAATTTTTGATGAAAAATTGTTTAATTATTTAAAACTGATTATTGAAAGTAGGTTAGTATGTGAAATTTAATATGTAAATTAATAATTGTTTTTATTTTATATAATACCTTGTCAATAGTAATATTAAATGTTCATCTAATATTCTTTATTTTCATTATCAATAAAGCAGCGTCTAAAACATTAAAATTTATTTTAATATAGAGACATTATTATCTAATTGAATTGTAGTAGGTCAAGTAACTCATCTAGAACAATTCTGCACACCCTGTGAAAAATTCCTGCACACGCCTATGTATATAAGAAATCGTATACCTATATATTTGAAAATATTTATTTTTACTTACTTAATAATCGGAATAACTTTTAAATTTCAAGGAACGATATTGATAATCTTGCATTTATAAAATATAAAATAATATGTTTTATAGATAAACCTATCATACTAATTTAAAACATTTTACTTATATTTATGTGTTTCAAGCTATAAATATTTTGTCAATTGTGGTTTAGTTTGTTTTGTGTAATTTTCAGCTATAGCAGTTGGTTTACTTCCATTATTATTCCTTTAAACGTCTTAGTTAATGTACACAACTCTTCTACAACTCTTTCTAAGGTTACAACGTGAATATGCACTCACTTTGCATGATGTGGCAACAAATTTCATATTTTATTACCCACAATTATCTTATTTCAGCTTTACCAATGGCCATGGTAATTTTATATTGTTGAATTAAATTTTGTATTTAGATGAATTATACGCCATACAGAGAACAAATCTAAAGGAAACAATTGAAAGTAGTTTCATTGTTATAAGACGAGATTACTGGGGAATAAGGATACGAAAACGGTCATTATCAGTTTAGATTGCACAGCAAGTTTAAAACCGATTTTTGTCCATCGGGATTAACAGATAAAAATTGTTATGTACTTGCAAGTTATGAAAAAACCATTGATAACTATAACAATAATATTACGTAATAAATAAATGGCTATCGAGAGTAGTGAATACCACTGCTTTGTTCTGGAGTCAAAATACAAATAATAAATACAAAATTAGATAAAAATAACAATATTTAGATAATTTCGAAATTAATATTACTAGTGTCGATAGTAGAAACGTCAATACGAAGCATGAACATCCGAATTACGAGTACTCGATGTCGAATTCGAAGTTACGCGAATTATCGTCGACGCATTATCAGTACATCGCTTGTTATTTAATCCGCTATGGCGTGTATCAGTCGTCGTGACTCGTGAATCGTGTCGACTACTTTCTTGTAGTTGTTGTGGTAGCCAGCTCGCGACATCGCACTCTGACGGCAGTGGGACATGACGCGCCGCCCATACGACACTTGTGTCACCGGCAAAACCGTGGTACAGGCGTCGGATCGGTCATATGGCTTTCTGAATCGTTTGCACCGAGTTACCGAGATAACGGTCAACGAGAACGGATCCACCGCCGCCGCAATTTTTTTCCCCTGCGTTAGTACCGAGGTGTGATTGTCATAAAGGCGTAAGCGAAGTAGTTTGCTTTTTTTCACCGTTGAAACTTTGGTACAGGTCTTCAACGGCTCCCAAGCCAGTTAAGCGTATCGGACTGAATTTCCAACTGGAGCAACAGTGTCGTTGTACCAAGCTTTTTTTGTATGGTAATGACATAACCTGCCCGTACGAGTTGAAATTACGGTCGATAACTCAACGACACATTTTTGTTTGACACCATCTGAAGTGGCCGTCATGCCCAAGTCGCTGAGACTCGAGAGATGTCTGCCATCTACATCATCCGCGTCTGGCGTTCTGTTGCCCGACCACTATGTCGAAAACGACCCAATCATACAGACAATTCTTGAGGCCAAGGCATCGGAATGCAAATTGTCCAGGCACGAGAAACTTGTGAAGCTATCCAGTAAATCCTCCTGTCAGGTACATACCTTATCCAATGTCAACTCAAGTCTATTGAGATTTCTCGATTTTTTTATATCTAAAGTCGTTGTATTCATTTTAGTTACTTTCCTAAACTTAAAAGTGAATAACACAATTTTTTAGTCATCTTTTCTCTAGTTAGAAAACAAATCAATTAATACATTTTTTTTTGCACATTTATATTTATTTCAGCCTTATTATTATTTCTAATAATAATTAGAAAAAATTTAAATTGTGATTATATAATATTGTACTATGTCAGTGAGTTATTGTTTTTCAAGCAGTCGGTAATTGTATATTTAATTTAACTTTAATTTTAGGTTTCAACTTGCCAATGTAATGGATGGCGAGGTAGGCGAGATAATCGTTTAATGTCTTCAACTTGCACTAAATCTGGCTGTAGTCATCCTCTATGTAAGTATAAACATAAAATCATATTTTTTTAAAAAAAAAAATACTTTAGTTAAGTTTATTTAGTGTAATTACTGTAATTTTAAATTTAATCACTAAAAACATTTAGGCAATAAAGAATGACAATATTAGTTAAATTTAGTGTAATCATAATATTCTTGACTTTGAAGGGGAATAATTTCTTAAGAGAACATAATACCCGCTTGTGTTGTCTCTGTTTTATATACACATAGCATAGTTTTTAAAACTGTTTTGCACGGGACAACTTTACTTCCTTGATATTTTAATCAAAACAACCAAAATTATAAATCCCTTTTGGAAGAACTTTACCTGTGTCGTAGCGTTTTAATTTTTTTGATTTTTTTCTGAATGACCAATATTAGTTAGATAAAATTATATAACACTACTGAATTACTATTCTAAGTAATTTTACTTTTGTATATTAATAATAATGATAAAATAATATTTTTTATTAAACTTCATACAATATATTGTGTACTTATACCTAATATAGTTATAATTTATGATTGATTAATTATAGTGGGTAGTCAATGCCCCATTTGTGTCAGTATAAAATTATAAATCATGGATAATAATATACCTATTAATTTCTTAACATTCTAATAAAATAAAATAAATAATTATTTTGAATTTTCGTAAATGCGATCAAATCTGAACCTTTTAAAAATGAAAACAGAAAAATAGCTGAAAATTTCACTTGATCTTCAAATTAATTAAACTGTTACTTAAATATTAATTTAATGTTTTATTAGATAGGTCAGCGGTTCTTAACCTGTGGTCCGCGGCAGCCTTAAAACATAACATGCGTTAATATGTGACAAAATATAATTATAAATGTGTATGTTTTCATATGTCTACTTATATATTTTGTAATATAAAATAATTATTATAATTTTGGTTATGAAAATATAAGATGTAAAAAAAGAGATATTCTAATAAAATTGGTAAGGGGGACTACAATATCTAAAAAAATTTCATCTGGGGTCCGTGATCTACAAAAGGTTAAGAACCACCGAGATAGGTAATATATTATTATTATAAAATTATAAATATGCTACTTTTTGTTTATGTATTAAATTATAATTATAAACATTAATTTATTTATACCTATTATTTATTATGTTTTAGCTTCTCATGTATCGCATTTAGAAAATGCCAAGGATGAACAGCTAAACACCTTACTAGGATTAGTATTTGATCTTGATAATTTATCAGTCACCGTAAATAAAGATTTAAAAAAACCAAGTATTGAGAGAAATTATGTGCAAGAAGATACTTATGGTGCAGTTTATCATGCAAGTAACATTATTATAATTTTATTATAACCTTTAACTTCTAAGAATTAATTTTAGTTTTTTATGTTTTAGGAATTAAGGAATTTTGTATATCCCGGATCTTGTATAACACTCGAAAAATTATTTGGTACTCCACCATTTGAAAATCCAAATATAGTTAAAGCTTTAATGAACTTTAATATGTATAAGTTTGGTCATGACAGTTCTGTACGTTTAACATACAATTTATTGTTCTTCAAGCATTATATATGTGTTCATTTTAAAATAAATATTTATTAATTAAATAAAAAAAATTATTATAAAATATATATGTTTCAGCAACTTAAAATTGCTTTAAAAATTAGTAAATTTTTAACAAAACATTTTGATCTTTGGAAATGGATTTCTCCTAAAGAATTACCACATTGTAAAACATTTCAACATAGGAAAAACTATGAATTCTATTATCAAAGGTACTTCAATAAGTTTCAATATTTTTTATGTTACAAACTATACATGTGAATATTTCTGTTAATATATTGGTTTTATGTTTTAGATACTTAGTGTTTTGTCTACTTCCCAAGTATTTGCATTCAATTGCACCAAGCTTTAAAATGAGTCTAATATTTGGTCAAGATATTCTTAAATACACTCTAAAAGCATTTAGAATGCATTTAACAGACTGGTGTCATGCATCTGCTCCAAAATGGTCAAATCATAGAAAACACTTTTGCATGAGCTATTTACCTAAGTAAATAGTTAATTTAACAAACAAAACTTATTTTACTACACCTAATTTTCAATACATAACTTTATTTTTTTTTCAATTTTAGATATATGAATCTATTAGAAGAAGAAGTGTATGCTGTTCATTCGCCTATATGGGATTTACATTTTAAAGATTCTGATTTAAAAAAAATTATTCTAACTGGTAAAAAAATTACTTTTTTTATGATTATATATTTAATGATGTATCAATTATTGATTTAATTGATTATCTTGATACTTTAGATTCTCTGGACTCTGGGCTAGATGAAACTAAGGAAGCAGATCATAAAGATCGTAGAAAAAAAGATAAACACCCAAATGAGTATGTATGATGTTTAACATGGGTGGCCAACAAATCAATCTCAACTTCCCTTAGGGGAGTTATTTTCTCTTTTTTTTTTTTAGTCTATTCTAACAACCTAAAATAATAAAATAACTCAGAGGTCTATTAAAAGTTCATGAAAGTTGGCCGCCCTTGATGTATAAGATAGTTAAAAATTACAAACAAATAATTATTTAAAAGTATTTACAAATTAACCTATTTTTTTGCTATAAATTTATAACTTTTTTAAAGAAAATTATTTTTTGTCACTAAACCTAACTTGTTTTGTTTCACTTACTCTGTCTTCATATTTAAAATTTTAAATATAATGGAATCATTACTAATTTTAATATTAAATTAATGTTAATAATTTTTTAGAGATATGTCAATGAAACCAAATGAAAAACATAGTATTGAAGATGTTTTATCAGAAGACAAAATTATAGACATTCTAAAAAATGTTCAAAGTGGTCCTATTACCTACTCTAAGGTAAAATTAATTTTAGATATTCATATACATAACTATTACAATAAATTATTTTCCCCTTCCATTAGTCTACTATTAAGAGCTATTAATTATTAACTAAATTCAATATACTATAAGAGTGGGTACTTTATTTGATCCATCATTTATCATAAATCTAATTCTAAACATAGTTCATTCAATATCTGTTTTAAATTATTAGATATTTTTAAAAGTTAAAACAATTTGCCTCCACCGTCTTTATACATCCACTAATTTAAGTTATTGTTTAATAATTGTATCATTACAATAAATTTCTTAAGTATTATTTAAATTTTTAATAATGAAGCTAACCTAAAAATAATTTAGGAGTTTGGATTAGAAACTGGACCTCGAGGACATCAAGCTCGAACAGAAGAAGAACATGGAATTATACGCTTTGTGGTTATTGGTAATTCATTAGACTCAAGAGTTGAAAAAAGTACTATGTTGTGGCTTATGCAGCTAAGAAATTTATTTCGAACTCAATTGCCTAGAATGCCTGTTAGATACATTACTCGATTGGTATTTGATACGTGAGTATTTATTTTTACTAAAATTGCAATGGTAATACAATAATTATTAGTATTATTCATATGTAGTTCAATAATCAGTTGTTTACCATAGTCAATTTTATTCTCAAAATACATTACTCATGAGTAGTTTAGGCCATCAAAATGACAATAACAATGTAATAATATGACGTGTTAAAATAAATATTATTTACTTATTTTAATTTTAATTGTTAAATAATATGTTAAATGCTTTTAAAAGAAAAAAATGATTCGACCCATTAATTCAAAGGTAACCAAGTACATTTAACTGATACATATAAAATTCTGAAATATATGAAATAATTATTTATAGTTAAAATGTTAAGTTCAGATGTAATAATTACATTATTTTTATATTTTTAAATTAGGAAACACAAGACATTAGCTTTATTGAAAGATGGCGTTCCAATTGGTGGCATATGTTTTTGTCCATTTGTCTCTCAAGGTTTCACAGAAATAGTGTTCTGTGCAGTTAAAGTTGATCAACAAGAAAATGGATATGGAACACAACTAATGAATCATTTAAAAGATTATCATATTCAACATAACATCCTTAATTTTCTTACTTATGCAGATAAACTTGCAATTGGTATGGTTTGAGATAAATATTATTAAATTATCATAACTTATTCAAACTATTTTTATAGAATATTTTAAGAAGCAAGGGTTTAGTCAAGATGTAAGAATTTCAAAAAAAATACATCAAGAATATATTAAACATTATCAAGGTGCAATATTGATGCACTGTGAACTAAACCCAAAAATTATTTATACTCAATTAACATCAGTTATACGTATACAAAAAGAAGTATGTGATGTCATAAAGTTTTTGCATTAATAACTAATAAGCAAACATTTTTTTAGATAGTAAAGAGTCTGGTGGAAGAAAAACACATGAAAATAGAAAGACATTACCCGGGACTAACTTGTTTCTTAGACGGAGTACGTATGGTCACAATTGAATCAATACCTGGTGTCATGGATACTGGTTGGACGCCATCAACACGGGCTACTAGAAATAGTCGTGTCACAGAAGAAACAACTGATATTGATGTCTTAGCTAAACACCTAAAAAAAGTATTACAATTTGTAAGTATAAAAAGAATTAATAATAATTAAAAGATATCAACACAGTTATTTGTTTTCTCTCAAACTTATGCTCAATATAGACAAATCTATTCACCTAAAATTGTTGTACGATTATTGAATTATCTTGGTGTAAAATTGCTTATTATTGAAATTGTAAAAATAATATTTTTAAGGATTTGACAAATTCACTTAATATGTTTTATTATATTATTTTGAAACAGTATTTAGATACATTGATATCAACTCCCCTCAAAAATATTGTTTTTATAATTTTTATACTTTTTTTTTTTTAAGTCTTGTATGTATGTGTTTTCTCTAGGTTGTGTGTTGGTCATACTCTGAAATATTCTTATTAATCTAAGTTTATGTAAACATATTTTATAAATATTTCTTACTTTTTATATCAACAATATTTTTATTTAATTCACATAATAGACCATAGTTTACAAAAAGTTTCAATTTTTTTAGGTAAAAAACAATGCATTGTCTGAACCATTTTTGAATCCAGTTGATAAAAAAGTTCCTGGTTATTATGAGCTTATAAAGTATCCTATGGGTAAGTGTTTTTTTTTTACAAAAAATATTTATTTTTTTCTGATAATTGTTAAAAGTTATTAATTTATTTAACACTGACTCATTGTATTAGTATTAAGTAATTTTATAAATTATTACATAAGTGAGAAGAGTTTGCATTTTAGAATATACAAAATTTACTATTTTATAGACAGATTAAGAGTATTTTTAAAAATTATTTTCAGAATATCCTAAACTCAAAATGATTTTACATTCAAAATAAATACTTATGTCAATATAATGATGCAAATATAATATACATAATTGATCGTTTTAATTATTGAAATAATATGTCACTATTATTTTCTCACTCCACGAGAGAAACATATTTTATTTTCATCCATGAATTAAAATTTATATTTGATTCGCAGATTTGAGTACAATTGGTAAACGATTGGCTTCAGGCTACTATGTAACTCGAAAATTGTTTATTGCTGATATGAGACGAATGTTTAGCAATTGCAAAACATTTAACCCAGAAGATTCATATTGGGCAAATTGTGCAGTTGAATTGGAAAGACTTTTCCAGATTAAAATGAAAGAAATGGGACTCTGGGATTACTAAATTTAGTTATAATTATGTACTTTTGTATTTTGTAAAGCAAATATGCGTTATTGTAAAACCATTTTTGTAGATTATTTATAAAAATAAATTATACATAAAGGTTAATTTTATTTTGATATTCGGGTATAACATGTTAATTTATAATTTTTATTATTAGACAATAAAATAAATTTACATTGTATTTGTTTTATTGTATTGCATAAATATAATAGTTTTATAATTATAACAATTATTTTATATCATTTAAACAATTTTTATAGGAATTAGTCAACACATTTTATACCACTATTTTGAGAAGGAATATCTATAGAAATAATATAATGATAATGTTATACTTAAATTATAATTTTCTACCACATTTGCAATTCTATAAATTAATTTAACTAATGTATTAATTACCGAAAAAATTATTTTTAAGTGTGAGACATTGTGACATTATTTTGTACGTCTGATTTCTAACAACCAATGTCTATCCTTAAAACTTATCATAATATTTGCAAATATTAGGCTCATTTAAATTTTGTAGGACCATCGGTGTACTTTAGTTAGTAAATATTAAATAAGCCAAATTGTTAATTTGGTATATTGCACAAAAGACAATAACTTTATATTTGCTTATCTTTTAAGTTTAGTTTTCAATGATCAAATATAACACATCAACCACTTCTATGTTTTTTTTATTCAATTTTCATTTAAGAAGTAAATAAAAGATGTTTTCTGTTAGATTTAATTTTTTGTAATTTATTTTAATATTTTAAAATCATATAAAATGTAATAACAATAGTTTTGTTACAATAGTAGTACCAATGTACCATCAAAACTTTAGTTCAAATATATTGTAAATCAATAAATACACATAAAAAAATTATTATTGTTTTTATGGTTGTACAACAATGAACTTGTTGAAACACAAACCTTTAAGTAAAGTTTTACCTGTGTGCCCATTTGTGTATTTAATACTTTATTATTAATTAAATTACTTACTTTATATGTAGTACTTAGTCATACAAGACACCAAGGCCGTATTCAACCCAACCACTACATCCTATAAATGAAATTTTCGATTCAAAAAACCAATAACTGAATAAATTTCAATCTCAATGATCATTGGTTATTACATTGAAAATTAAACATAAAATAATTATACATTGCTGTCAGCAAACGTTCAACAAACTCCCCAAACATAAAAAAAAATATATTATATGTGCAAAATATTTTTTACCCAGGGGCTGAATGGCCCACCGGACAGCCGGAAAATTTGCTGGTGGCCTGGATTGCTTATACAAAATGTGGCCCATTGGCCATATATATATTTACATATTATACAGTATTATTGAATATAATTTTATATATAACTTTTTTTTAATAATGTTTGGTCATTATATTTTGATTTATTTGTACCTATGCAATTTTGAATTATATTATAGTCTGTATAGTTTTTCGATTTTAAATTTTCTGAAATTTAATGGAACTAGATAGTGATATTATAATTAATGAACTGGGTACTAAAAGTAATCTTTAAATAAATTATTATTATTTGTTAAACATATATGTAATTGCTTCTTAATAAGTATAAATTTTGTTTTATATTAAATAAGAAGACATGCTAATAGCCTTAACTTATTAAAGTATTTGTTATTTTTTTTAAAGCTTTAACCTAACCTAATCGCTTAATTTGTAGATGATTCACAACTAAAAATCATATAAAACTAATAACTTTTATTTAAAAAATTCCAAAAGATTGGTGGCAAAAACATAATTCACTAAAAAAAATAAAATATGTCCATCGTAAATTAATATATTAGTATACACCATAAGGACCTTTAATATTATAATACGTAAATTATAGTGAAACTGAAAACAATATAAGAAGGTTATGTGATGAGTAATCGCTGATCAGTGTTTTATGTACATTCATTGGACATAAACAATTATGTAAACGTATTCCAAAAAGTGTAAAATGTACGTAGGGTTAATATTAAAAAATGGCCTGAAAATATAGGTTTGCCCGTTTAGAATTTCGGAGCCAATCAGGTAAATACAAATACAGGTTACAGTATACTTAATTGACCGCCCCAGTAAAATTTCTCACTAGTAGTATTATAGTACTTTCAATTTTCATGTACCATCAATCGAGGTGACTTGAAACGATTTTGACATACTTCTAGGTATTCCGAGCTTAAAAATAATCGCAATGGGCTACAAAAAATGCATAAATGTGTGCATATGTCTCATGAATAGGATAAGACCTTTCATTAAGCTTTTTTGACCAAAATTGGACTTAAAAAAAAAGTCGTGTTACAAGTCACCTCAATTTTTGGGTGACTTGTAACACTGATGAAAATTTAATGTGAAATTCAATTCAATCACATTAGGGTTGACTTGTAACAAAATATTTTTTTTTAATTAACACAAATACATGTAAATTAAATATTTAAAAAAAAAACAGGTTGGTTTAACCTTTTTTTAAGTGTATACAAGCTTAATCTTAAAATAATAAAACAATATCAATAAGGAACATGACAAAAACAAAATAAAAAAAACTTTAAATAGAAAAACATAACTTAAAAACAATAGGTATTATTGGAATTTGAAATTGCCTCTTCTTTGGATTTTTAATTATTTGCTATATTAATATAATGTTTTTTTGGTGTTACTAGTCACCAAGTAATATATATAGACTTGGTTTCCTAAATATGTGTCATTATATAATACTATAAATATTTCTTACATATATTTTACAACATTTTTATAAATTACATCATTATGATTAATGCTATATTTACTGTTTTCCAGTATGTACATAATATAATAATAATAAGTGAACTCAAACTAATAATAATATTCTAGTTTAGATAGTAACAAAAAAAAGCTTGGTAATTCCAGAACAATCATAATGGCAGCAAGAAAAAAAAATCGAGCATCACACATCAACAAGTACACAATCCAAAGAACAAGGAAAATTAACACAGTGGAATACAATTGAGGTGATAAACAGAATATAATTTAATTCTTTTCATACATAACCTTTAAGATTAGCCCTACCCATTTTCTAATATAACTATATAGTATATACATAATAATCTTAGGCGTGTCTACGAGTTCCGGCTAGACTCCTGGTCGTAAATCCATCGGTTACCCCAAGAAATGTTGATCGACTTCGACAATATCAGTAAGTATTGTAATATATTTTATAATGTTATTGAAATATTGTTACTGTGATATCACGCCAATTGCTGTTTAGTTCTTAGGGGTCGATCGACCGATTTCATGTACCAGGAGCGGCTAGTCGGAGGCGATCAGTGCCACTGCGATTTTCATGCGGCGAGCGGCAGCGCCGCCAAACACCGGACTGTTCGGATACCGAAGATGACATATTCGGCCGCATAGGTTCCTAGTAAATTTTGAGTCTCATTTCAGAACGACAACTTACGCGATGACACAACTGACACAGCAACAGTAATATCTACAACAAATAGTTTTAAGTCTAAGGCTGAGATTTTAACGTCCTAAAAATCTCAAAAAAATACAGTAAAAAATGTATGAAATTTATTATGGTTTATAAGCAAATTAAAATTGAAGTAGGTATGTTTACACACATAATAAAATTTAAAAAGATAACTTTTTTTTAAATTGCGCATTGCCAGTATATTCAATAATTTATATTATCAAATTATAAACATAATCGTCATTCTTACACACTTTAAGAATTAAAAATCGGTTTTTGATTTTTTATAAATTAAAAATTATAATTTTTTTCATTGAGTTTTATTATATTTTTTCTAAATTTAACAATGAATCTATTGGGTATAATGTCATTTGTTAGAAATGAAATCTTATGTCGTAAATTAGCAAATATTTAATAAAATAGTCATATTTACAAACATGTAAATAATTAAAAATTTATAAATTATTTTTTATTTTTTTATAAATTAAATATTATCACTTAAATCAATGAGACAAATTATATTTTTTCTAAACTTTAAAATGAATCTAACGGTTATACTTTCATGTGTTAGAAATGAAATCTTATGTCGTAAATTAGCAAATATTTAATAAAATAGTCATATTTACACACATGTAAATAATTAAAAATTTATAAATTAGTTTTTATTTTTTTATAAATTAAACATAATCATTTTATTCAATGAGTTATATCATATTTTTTCTAAATTTTACAATGAATCTATTGGGTATAATTTCATTTGTTAGAAATGAAATCTTA
This sequence comes from Aphis gossypii, assembly GCF_020184175.1. Classification (NCBI taxonomy): domain Eukaryota; kingdom Metazoa; phylum Arthropoda; class Insecta; order Hemiptera; family Aphididae; genus Aphis; species Aphis gossypii. The sequence continues at coordinate 29,052,411 of NC_065533.1, forward strand.
TGCCTTAAATTAGCAAATATTTAATAAAATAGTCATATTTACACCTTCACAAAAACCAAAAATGAGATTTAATTTTTTTATAAATTAATTATTATCATTTAATTCAATGAGTTATATTATATTTTTTCTAAATTTAAAAATGAATCTAACAGTTATACTTTCATTTGTTAGCAATGAAATCTTATGCCTTAAATAAGCAAATATTTAATAAAATTGTCATATTTACAAACATGTAAATAATTAAAAATTTATAAATTATTTTTTATTTTTTATAAATTAAACATAATCATTTTATTCAATGAGTTATATCATATTTTTTCTAAATTTTACAATGAATCAATTGGGTATACTTTCAATTGTTAGAAATGAAATCTTATGTATTTAATTAGCAAATTGTTAACAAAATAGTCATATTAACACACATATTAAAAACTAAGAATGTTGAAAGCATACCGTTTTCAAGGGGTTGGATATAGGCAATATTGAATAATTCTTGTGATTAGCTGGATGGGTTGGTTCATAGTGTCTGTGTGGTGTTCGAACAAATATTATCAATTAAAAACTAAAAATTAGTTTTTATTCGTTTATAAATTAAATATTATCATTTAATTCAATGAGTTATATTATAATTTTTCTAAATTTTAAAATGAATCTAATGGTTATACTTTCATGTGTTAGAAATGAAATCTTATGCCTTAAATTAGCAAATATTTAATAAAATAGTCATATTTACACACATGTGAATAATTAAAAATTTATAAATTAGTTTATATTTTTTATAAATTAAACATTATCATTTTATTCAATGAGTTATATCATATTTTTTCTAAATTTTACAATAAATCTATTGGGTATAATGTCATTTGTTAGAAATGAAATCTAATGTCGTAAATTAGCAAATTTTTAATAAAATAGTCATATTTACACACATGTGAATAATTAAAAATTTATAAATTAGTTTTTATTTTTTATAAATTAAATATCATCATTTTAGTCAATGATTTATATCATATTTTTTCTTAATTTTAAAATGAATTTAATGGGTATAAATTCATGTGTTAAAAATATATTTTTATGCCTTAAATTAGCAAATATTTAATAAAATAGTCATATTTACAAACATGTAAATAATTAAAAATTTATAAATTATTTTTTATTTTTTTATAAATTAAATATTATCACTTAAATCAATGAGACAAATTATATTTTTTTTAAACTTTAAAATGAATCTAACGGTTATAATTTCATGTGTTATAAATGAAATCTTATGCCTTAAATTAGTAAATATTTAATCAAATAGTCATATTTACACACATGTAAATAATTAAAAATTTATAAATTAGTTTTTATTTTTTATAAATTAAACATTATCATTTTATTTAATGAGTTATATCATATTTTTTCCAAATTTTACAATGAATCAATTGGGTATACTTTCAATTGTTAGAAATGAAATCTTATGTATTTAATTAGCAAATTGTTAACAAAATAGTCATATTAACACACATATTAAGAAATAAGAATGTTGAAAGCATACCGTTTTCAAGGGGTTGGATATAGGCAATATTGAATAATTCTTGTGATTAGCTGGATGGGTGGGTTCATAGTGTCTGTGTGGTGTTCGAACACATATTATCAATTAAAAACTAAAAATTAGTTTTTATTCGTTTATAAATTAAATATTATCATTTAATTCAATGAGTTATATTATAATTTTTCTAAATTTTACAATGAATCTAACGGTTATAATTTCATGTGTTATAAATGAAATCTTATGCCTTAAATTAGTAAATATTTAATAAAATAGTCATATTTACACACATGTAAATAATTAAAAATTTATAAATTAGTTTTTATTTTTTATAAATTAAACATTATCATTTTATTTAATGAGTTATATCATATTTTTTCTAAATTTTACAATGAATCTTTTGGGTATAATTTCATTTGTTAGAAATGAAATCTTATGTTTTAAATTAGCAAATATTTAATAAAATAGTCATATTTACACACATGTGAATAATTAAAAATTTATAAATTAGTTTATATTTTTTATAAATTAAACATTATCATTTTATTCAATGAGTTATATCATATTTTTTCTAAATTTTACAATAAATCTATTGGGTATAATGTCATATGTTAGAAATGAAATCTTATGTCGTAAATTAGCAAATATTTAATAAAATAGTCATATTTACACACATGTAAATAATTAAAAATTTATAAATTAGTTTTTATTTTTTTATAAATTAAATATTATCATTTAAATCAATGAGATAAATTATATTTTTTCTAAATTTTAAAATGAATCTAACGGTTATACTTTCATTTGTTAGAAATGAAGTCTTATGTCTTTAATTTGCAAATTATTAACAAAATTGTCATAATAACACACATATTAAGAACTAAGAATGTAGAAAGCATACCTTTTTCAAGGGGTTGGATATAGGCAATATTGAATAAATCTAGTCAATAGCTGGATGAGTGGGTGCATAGTGTCTGTGTGTTCCTAGAACACTTATAAATAATTAAAAACTAAAAATTAGTTTTTATTTTTTTATAAATTAAATATTTTTATTTTATTCAATGAGTTTTATTATATTTTTTCTATATTTTTAAATTCATACAATGTGTATAATTGTATGTGTTAGAAATGAAATCTTATGCCTTAAATTAGCAAATATTTAATAAAATAGTCATATTTACACCCTTACAAAAACCAAAAATAAAATAAGATTTAATTTTTTATAAATTAAATATTATCATTTTATTCAATGAGTTATATTATATTTTTTCTAAATTTTAAAATGAATCTAACGGTTATACTTTCATTTGTTAGAAATGAAGTCTTATGTCTTTAATTTGCAAATTATTAACAAAATAGTCATATTAACACACATATTAAGAACTAAGAATGTAGAAAGCATATCATTTTCAAGGGGTTGGATATAGGCAATATTGAATATATTTGGTGAGTAGCTGTGTGAGTGTGTGCATAGTGTCTGATGAACAATGTCTGTGTGTTCCTCAAACACATATTAATAATTAAAAATTAAAAAGTAGCTTTTATTTTTTTATAAATTAATTATTATCATTTTATTTAATGAGTTATTTCATATTTTTTCTTAATTTTAAAATGAATTTAATGGGTATAAATTCATGTGTTAAAAATATATTTTTATGCCTTAAATTAGCAAATATTTAATAAAATAGTCATATTTACAAACATGTAAATAATTAAAAATTTATAAATTAGTTTTTATTTTTTATAAATTAAACATTATCATTTTATTTAATGAGTTATATCATATTTTTTCCAAATTTTACAATGAATCAATTGGGTATACTTTCAATTGTTAGAAATGAAATCTTATGCATTTAATTAGCAAATTGTTAACAAAATAGTCATAATTACACACATATTAAGAACTAAGAATGTTGAAAGCATACCGTTTTCAAGGGGTTGGATATAGGCAATATTGAATAATTCTTGTGATTAGCTGGATGGGTGGGTTCATAGTGTCTGTGTGGTGTTCGAACACATATTATCAATTAAAAACCAAAAATGAGATTTAATTTTTTTATAAATTAATTATTATCATTTAATTCAATGAGTTATATTATATTTTTTCTAAATTTAAAAATGAATCTAACAGTTATACTTTCATTTGTTAGCAATGAAATCTTATGCCTTAAATAAGCAAATATTTAATAAAATTGTCATATTTACAAACATGTAAATAATTAAAAATTTATAAATTATTTTTTATTTTTTATAAATTAAATATTATCATTTTAGTCAATGATTTATATCATATTTTTTCTAAATTTTACAATGAATCAATTGGGTATACTTTCAATTGTTAGAAATGAAATCTTATGTATTTAATTAGCAAATTGTTAACAAAATAGTCATATTAACACACATATTAAGAACTAAGAATGTTGAAAGCATACCGTTTTCAAGGGGTTGGATATAGGCAATATTGAATAATTCTTGTGATTAGCTGGATGGGTTGGTTCATAGTGTCTGTGTGGTGTTCGAACACATATTATCAATTAAAAACTAAAAATTAGTTTTTATTTGTTTATAAATTAAATATTATCATTTAATTCAATGAGTTATATTATATTTTTTCTAAATTTAAAAATGAATCTAATGGTTATACTTTCATTTGTTAGCAATGAAATCTTATGCCTTAAATTAGTAAATATTTAATAAAATAGTCATATTTACAAACATGTAAATAATTAAAAATTTATAAATTAGTTTTTATTTTTTATAAATTAAACATTATCATTTTATTTAATGAGTTATATCATATTTTTTCTAAATTTTACAATAAATCTATTGGGTATAATGTCATATGTTAGAAATGAAATCTTATGTCGTAAATTAGCAAATATTTAATAAAATAGTCATATTTACACACATGTAAATAATTAAAAATTTATAAATTAGTTTTTATTTTTTTATAAATTAAACATAATCATTTTATTCAATGAGTTATATCATATTTTTTCTAAATTTTACAATGAATCTATTGGGTATAATTTCATTTGTTAGAAATTAAATCTTATGCCTTAAATTAGCAAATATTTAATAAAATAGTCATATTAACGCCCTTAAAAAAACCAAAAGTAAGATTTAATTTTTTTATAAATTAAATATTATCATTTTATTCAATGTTTTTTATCATATTTTTTCTAAATTTGACAATGAATCTATTGGGTATACTTTCAATTGTTAGAAATAAAATCTTGTGTCTTAAATTAGCAAATAATTAATAAAATAGTCATATTTACACACATATTAAGAACTAAGAATGTAGAAAGCATACCTTTTTCAAGGGGTTGGATATAGGCAATATTCAATATTTTAGTGATTAGCTGGATGAGAGGTGCATAGTGTCTGTGTGGTCCTCGAACACATGTAAATAATTAAAAATTATTAAATTATTTTTATTTTTTATAAATTAAATATTATCATTTAAATCAATGAGATAAATTATATTTTTTCTAAATTTTAAAATGAATCTAACGTTATACTTTCATTTGTTAGAAATGAAGTCTTATGTCTTTAATTTGCAATTTATTAACAAAATTGTCATAATAACACAATATTAAGAACTAAGAATGTAGAAAGCATACCTTTTTCAGGGGTTGGATATAGGCAATATTGAATAAATCTTGTCAATAGCTGGATGAGTGGGTGCATAGTGTCTGTGTGTTCCTAGAACACTTATAAATAATTAAAAACTAAAAATTAGTTTTTATTTTTTTATAAATTAAATTATTTTTTATTTTATCAATGAGTTATATTATATTTTTTCTATATTTTAAATTCATACAATGTGTATAATTGTATGTGTTAGAAATGAAATCTTATCCTTAAATTAGCAAATATTTAATAAAATAGTCATATTTAACCCTTACAAAAACCAAAAATAAAATAGATTAATTTTTTATAAATTAAATATGATCATTTTTTCAATGAGTTATATATATTTTTTTCTAAATTTTAAAATGAATCTAACGGTTATACTTTCATTTGTTAGAAACAGTGGCGCACGCAGGGGAGGGGTTAAGGGGTTAGAACCCCCCCCAAAATTTTCTCCGAGGTCTAGGTTAAAATTTACAATTTTTACAAGTTTCTAATACCGAGTAATACCTATTATCATTGATATAGAATAGTCTATACTATTATCAATGCGGTAGATATAGATAATAATATTAAGTCATTATCATTTATCTCCATTAAAAATATTATGGTCTTTGAATTTATTAAAATGATAAAATGAAGTTCTAATCCTTATTGGTAGGTATATAATATGATTATTACCACTGATACATAACCATTGTTCTGTGATAAACTGTGGTTTTATAACAA